>NC_080163.1:134467629-134627077 GCF_950295315.1 Erinaceus europaeus
CCAGGAAAATAATTCACTGTGTTACAGTACAGGATTTGCATGCTTGAGGCCCTGGGAGTCCCAAGTTCAGTCCCCAGCACTACCATAAACCAATACTGAGCATTATTCTCGTCTTTGTCTCTTTCTGTCTCTCTCACTCATAAAAAATAAATGAACAAATATATAAAAACTTTAATAAAATAAATTGGCATGGTTAAAACTCAAATAAGAGAAGCCTACTCTAATGGCTACACTCCTACCCACTAGACAGCCCTGCCAGAATGTCACAAAGACATCCTATCCTGTATTGATAGTATTTAAGTGACTGTTAAGAAGCGAAGCAACAAAAACTAAAAATCATTAACTTTTGTGACCAAAGTGACCCTCTGCCCCAGGTTAATTAGACCACTAGTTTTCTGGCCAGCTGCTATCAAGAGGCTAAAGGAAGGTAGAGCCAACCAGTTTTGGTTGACTTTTGCTTTGTTTACATTTGTCAAATGCTCTTGATGTGCCAAGCACTGTGCCAAGCACCAGAAACAGATACCACACAAGCCGGTAAATGGATAAGCACTGGAGGGCTGTGGGAGGGTCCCCAAGAGGCCAGAGGAAGAGATAATTTGCCTTTGTCAACCCTTCAGCTGAAACTTTAAGGAGCAGTTGTTTGGCCAAGTAAATGAGCAAAGGAAGTGTAGCTTTCCACGCCCCCTGTCCTCCCGGTTTGAGACTGGGTGGATTTCTCTCTCTACAAAATGGTTTTTGGTCCCATGGAACAAGAGATCAGCTCCAGCAACCTATCTCTGCCAGAGTAAATATTGAGAAATACCAGACTCAGTGACGTCAGCATTGCACTTTATTGCATGTATCACAAAATGGATGTATCTTCCTGCTGCTGGCCCCTGGCCCTGGCCACCCCCACCAGAACCACCACACCCCCAACGAGAATCAGGTGATATAGTCAGAACTATATTGTAGTGAATGAGTGTAGGGAATAGAAATGGATTGCTGAGGAATTTGGAGAATAATGGAAGAAATGCAAGAGTGATTTAGTGTTCTAGTAGGTTGCTCAGTGGGTAGAGCACTTGGTTGGCAAACTCATAGTCCCAAATTCAATCCCAGGCACCATACAGCTAGAGAAGTTCTGTGATGTTTCTGTATCTTGTTCTCATTAACTATTTCATTTTAAAGTGACTTAGAAAAAAAGTACTTGGGGGTCTGGCCGTAGCGCAGGGGTTAAGCACACGTGGCACAAAGCGCAAGGACCTACAAAAGAATCCCGTTTCGAACCCCCAGCACCCAATCTGCAGCGGAGTTGCTTCACAGGTGGTGAAGTAGGTCTGTAGGTGTCTATCTTTCGCTCCCCCTCTCTGTCTTCCCCTCCTCTCTCCATTTCTCTCTGTCCTATCCAACAACGACATCAACAATAACAATAATAACCACAGCAAGGCTACAACAACAAGGGTAACAAAAGGGGGAAAAAATGCCTTCCCGGAGCAGTGGATTCATGGTGCAGGCACTGAGCCCTAGCAATTACCCTGGAGGCAAAAAAAAAAAAGAAGTACTTATCCTAAACATATATCCTAAGGATATGGAAGTACTAATTTGAAAGGATATATGCACATCTATGTTCATAACTACACTATTTACAGTAGCAAAAATATGGGATCAGGCTAAATGCCCAAAAGTACATGACTAGATAAGGAAGTTGGGGGATGCATATTCAATTTTACAATTCTAGAAGGATGATATCATATCTCTTGGAATAAAAGAGATTAAACTAGAAGTGATTATCCTGAATGAAAAAAGAGGTAAAGGACAAATACTGGATGGTTTCATTCATATGTGGAATATAATACAGATGACTAAAATAAATGAACTTGTTCCCCCACCCCCAAAAAAAGTTGTAACTAAACTGTCTCTTGGACTTTGTAAGAACTAAGGTGATTGAAGTCTGAGGACAGAACTTTGGTGACTTATCTACAACATGTGTGGGTTTGAATATGCTCCTAAAATCTTGCAATTTTGTAGAACACTGTCAAATTATTCATAATTTTTTTAAAAAAAAAAAAGGACAAAAAAAAGAGGAGTGACTTAGAGATCGATCCTGTTTCCTACACACCAGGGCCTAGAGTATGTGGAGATGGTGATGAAATCTTGCCTGACGTCAGATCAATAATCCATAATTACAAGGCCAGATGTTCTGGAATCTCAGGGAAACCCTGTCCCTTTCCTTCAAAGAATAAAAAAAAATTAAAACAGTAGCTCTAAGCACACGCACATATGTATATGCCTAGTGTTTGCTCAAGAACTTATAAGTATCATCAATCTGTCAATATGGCCAATAAATTTGCTTACAAGAGTCTCTGCTGTGTACTGCTCTATTGATTTTTCACAGCATTCCCACTTATCTGTCAGTGGGCTCTAACATGAAAATTATTAACTGTTATGTCTTGTAAATATTTGATCAATGTGCTTTTACCAAAGTGTAGACTGTGGGAAAGTGTATGTGTTTATTTTTGTGTTTGTGTATTTCTAAGGGCATAAGCCACATTTGTTTAATTCACTTTATACAGTATTATTTTTTTAATGTTTTTTATCTTTATTACTGGATGGGACAGAGAGAAATTGAGAAGGAAGGGGGAGCTAGAGAGGGAGAGAAAAGATAGACACCTGCAGACCTGCTTCAACACTTGTGAAGCTTGGAGAGTGGGGCCTCAAAGCCAGGTCCTTGCACTTAGTATTATGTGTGCTTAACCTAGTGTACCACCACCACCCAGCCCCACGGCATTGTTATTTTTTTTTGTTTTGTTTTTTTATACAAGAGGGTACTTAAAAGGAAGCTTTTTTTTCTTTTACTTATTTATGTATTTATTTTTCCCTTTTTGTTGCCCTTGTTGTTTATTGTCATCGTTGTTGTTATTATTGTTATTGCCGTCATTGTTGTTGGATAAGACATAGAAAAATTGAGAGAAGAGGGGAAAACAGAGGGGGAGAGAAAAATAGACACCTGCAGACCTGCTTAACCACCTGTGAAGCCAACCCTTGCAGGTGGGGAGCTGGGGCTCAAGCCTGGATCCTTAAGCCAGTCCTTGCGCTTCGAACCATGTGTGCTCAATACGCTGTGCCACCGCCCAGCTCCTGGAAGCTTTTTTTTCCCAACAGAGTTGAATTGTATTATATTTACCTCTCCTCTCTCTCTCTTCCTTTCCTTCTCTCTTTCCTTTCTTCCCTCCCTCTCTTTCCTCATGAGACAAATACAACTTAAAAGTATCAAATAAATCAGACCCAAGGAGCTAGTCAGCAGCACACCCAGCAGAGCACACACTTTCCCACGTGTAAAGTTCCTGGTTCAAGCTTCCAGTCCCTACCAGCAATGGGGCAAGCTTTACAAATGGTGAAATAGTGTTGCAGGCATCTATCTTTCTTTCTCTCTCTCTCTCTCTCTCTCTCTCTCTCTATATATATATATATATATATATATATATATATATATATATATATGATAGGAGGAGAGAAAGGACCAGACATCACTCTGGTACATGTGCTGCTGGGGGTGTAACTCAGGACCACATGCTTGAGAGTCCAACCCTTTATCCACTGCGCTACCTCCCGGACCACACTCTCCTCCCCTCTCAATTTCTCTCTGTCTCTATTAAAGAGGGGGGAAGCTATCAGGAGCAGTGGATTTGTTGTGCAGGTATTGAACACTGGTGATAATCTGATGCCAATATTCTTTAATCAAATGAATTAGGCCAAAATTCACTTCTAGAATGAGTATGAAGGGAGGAGAAGCTGGGTCCAAGATTTGTGTGCAGTAAGTGATTTTGCAGTTTCTTTTCTCCCCAGGAACATTTTTCCTCTACCAATAACTGGCTAGTGAACACCTATTTCTCTACACTTGCTCAAAAGTGTCAGGCAGCAGTCCCCCCTTGCTCACTGGAGGAGATTTTGTCATTTTGTTCTTCTTCATTTAGTTGAATGAGACCCACCCACATAGGGGAGAGTAGTGTTTTGTTTTGTTTTTAAAGATTTATTTATGAGGCTGGTGAGATAGTTCCTCTAGGAAGGTGCCAGCTTTGCCATCCCTAGTGCTCAAATCTGGATATAGGCATTGGGAGGTTGATTCATACCCCCATCCTGTTTCTATTGTTCCCTATCTCAGTGGGACTCTGGGGAGGTGAGGTTCCAGGACACATTGGTGAGGTTGTCTGCCCAGGGAAGTCAGGTTGGTGTCATGGTAGCATCTGCAACTTGATAGTTGAAAAACATTAAGATATAAAGCAGAACAAATTGTTTAATAATCATGAACCTAAAGGTAAGAATATAGCAGATGAGATTTAGGGTCTCCATTTTGGAAAAAGCTAGGAAGACTATTTTAGGTATATTCAAAGGGGCCCATGACTTTACTAATTTTTGCCTGAACCTGATAGCTAACATGCAGATAAGCTAAATATATTATCTGTAAAGATGGTGCCAGAGTTGGGAATAGAACTAGAAAACTGGGTATCTATAAATTAGGGCAAAATATATACCTGAAAGAAAAAGTGCACAATAGTCTGCAGTGAGTCAGTATATGCAGCAAGCAAGTAGAAAGACCTAAAAAGCCACCATGAAGTTTCTAATGAAATAATGTCTACTTAGACTTAGATACCCTTCTCGCCTACTTCCTATTACACTTCCCTCACTCACTCCAAAGCTAACCTTATCAAAGCAAGGACTGCAAAAGCTGAATCAGGGCAAGAGACTGGCATATTTTAATGATGACTCTTTAGTCACTATCAGGACACCCATCAGCTGGGACCCTAGTCGGAGAGTCCTGAGATTCCCAAACAGACATGATGGGCCTAGAACTCAAATAAATCCCTCTCTCCATTGTTACTGGTCATCTCTATCAGGAAGAACAAAATAGACCCCTTTGTGGGCCCCCATAGGACCTTGCCCTCAACTTGGATCAGCAATGGTAGAGAATGTTCCATCCTCCAAAGGGAGGATAGACAACATACTCTATGCTATACCTGAGGAAGATGGGTCGATATTGGGGAATGACCACAGAATGTGAGCTCAGATCTACAAGGATGCAGAGGTCACACAGGCTCCTAAGCTAACTATGGACCCCAGATCACATCAAATTGATAGGGTTTCAGTCAACAATACTTATACCCCTTTCCCATATTAGAGAGCTACTCTCTTCCCAGACCCAGCTTTCTGGTCCTTTTTGCAGCCATGATATCATCTCCCCAGACAATAACTTGGATCCACTGGCATATCAGATTTCAGGCTCAGGGGCAAAAAGAAAAAGGGAAAGAAAACCAAAAAAACTAGTATAGCCACAGGCCCTTTGGAATATAACTAAAATATGCCTACTAGCTATCTATAAAATGGAGGAACCCCCCCCCCCAACTCTTCATCTGCACTATTCCAGACCTTAGGTCCATGATTGCTCAACAATTTGTTTGGCTTTGTATGTTAACTCTCTTGTCAACTACCAGGTTCCAGATGCTAGCATGATGCCGACCAGACTTCCCTTGACAGACAACCCCACCAATGTGTCCTGGAGTTCCACTTCCCCAGAGACCTTCCCAACTAGTGAAAGAGAGAGAAAGGCTGGGAGTATGAATCGACCTGTCAACACCCATGTTCAGCAGGGAAGCAATTACAGAAGCCAGACCTTCAACCTTCTGCATCCCACAATGATCTTGGGTCCATACTCCCAAAGGGTTAAAGAATAGGAAAGCTATCAGGGGAGGATATGGGATACCAAGGTCTGGTGGTGGGAATTGTGCAAAGTTGTACCCCTCTTATCCTATGGTTTTTTTCAATGTTTCCTTTTTATAAATAAAATTTTTTTTAAAAAAAGAATAGGGAAGCTATTAGGGAAGGGGATGGGATATGGAGTTCTGGTAGTAGGAATTGTGTGGAGTTGTAGCCTTCTTATGCTAAGGTTTTTCTCAGTGTTTCATTTTTTTAATTATTTATTTATTCCTTTTTGTTGCCCTTGTTGTCTTATTATTGTAGTTATTATTGTTGTCATCATTGTTGAATAGGACAGAGAGAAATGGAGAGAGGAGGGGAAGACAGAGAGGGGGAGAGAAAGATAGACACCTGCAGACCTGCTTCACCGCCTGTGAAGCGACTCCCCTGCAGGTGGGGAGCCCAGGCTTGAACCCGGATGCTTACGCCAGTCCTTGCGTTTTGTGCCATGTGCGCTTAACCCGCTGCACTACCGCCTGACTCCCCAGTGTTTCACTTTTATAAATAAAAAAAAATAATAATAAAAAGGAACTAGAAAGCTGGATCAGGGCAGAGAGTAGTTCCCAAATATGGAAAAGTAAATACCATTAACTGTAAACCCCATTGATCTGTTCTGGGGCCCATATTAAGCCCAGGAGCCTGTGTAACCTCTGCATCTCTGTAGGTCTAAGCTCACATTCTGTGGTCATAGCTAGGAACATTCTAGGCTGTATTAGTCTAAGCATTTAATATTTCAATTACGTAAATTAAATGAATTTGGATACTGAGCTTAAATTGTTAAAGCATTTCTTTATTTTTATTTATTTTTCTTCTTATTAATTTTCTTTATTATTATTATTATTTCTCCTTTTTTTTAAAGGGGTAGCACAAATGCAGTCCCCAACTACCACAAATTATGCAGTTGAGTTTCCCACATTTGGGGAAACCACAGAGGGATCAGCACATCTGGAGTGCAATGGATAAGCCTCACCCTGGGAAAACCACCTTCATGATCATGGTATCTCCCCTACCAGGTAAGTATGTTAAAAGTGTTTCTAATAATAACTTTTTAAAAATATATTAAATCACCTATAACCTTAGGCCAGGGAGATCAGAAGCAACCGGTTCTGTCAGTATGTAAGATACAGTTCTTGGTAAACACCATTAAATGACATAAATCATGGTGAGGTCTTGTATGGTACAATAAATTCTAACCATGAGATTTTCAAAGTAAACCAAGCTCCCAAATAACTTGGTTATAGTAATTAACTATCTATTGCCTTCTCAAACTCTAAAATAGCAAGGAATCTTTCTCATTCTCTATAAAACCCATATTTCTTCCAGTCCTGTTACCTCTGGGCCTCATTTTCCTTCATGCTTCTCTTGATCCATATCATTTGATACTGTATCTGCTGATCTTAACCAATCAATGAAACCAGGGTTGCGTCTCCATGTTTCACTTCAGACTGTACCCAGAGACAGCAAGCCTGTGATGTCAACCCTCCAGCTCTAATACTCTGGTGAGACCTTTCCTAGCACATGGGACATCCTAGTTCCATTTCAAATGGAGCACTCCTTAACAAAGTTACATACTCAAGATACATATAGACCAGAGCCTAAGGAACAGAATACATGTGCACATGTATCCACAAGTTAGGGGAAAATATAAACCTCAAAGTAAAAGTGCTTAGTAGTCTGCTGTGAGTAGACTTAGACTCAGTAAGTGCAGCAAGCAAGTAGAAAGACAAAGAAAATACCATAATGTATCTAATCAAATATTTATTATTTGGGCCTAGACACCCTTCTATCCTACATACCCCCCACTTCAGTTCCCTTAGCTACTTTAAGTCTAACTTCATCATATAAAGTAAGGATAACAAAAGCTAGAGATAAGCAAGAGACTGGCACACTGACTTTTTGGTCAGTACCAGGCCACCCCATCATCTGGGGCGCTAGTCAGGGAATCCTGGGATTCCCACACAAATATGATGGACCTAGGCCTCTAATAGATCCCTCTCTCCACTATCACTGGTCACATCATCATTATCCCTCTTGTGAGCTTCTCCAGGTCCTTGTCCTCACTGTAGAGCAGCAGTGGTAGGGACTGCTCCACTCTCTGAATAGAGGATGAAGTTAAGCTACTTTGCCACTGAAGGATGAGTTAACCTACTTTGATCCTGAAATGAATGCAGCCTAGAATGTTCCTGGCTGCATGAATGTGACCATGGACTGCGAGCTTAGACTGACAGGACTCAGAGGTTACACGGGCTCCTGTGCTAACTTAGTAATTATGAGCCCTAGGTCAGATTGATGAGGTTAACAGTTAATGGTATTTATATACTTTCTTCTTATTTGGGAGCTAATCTCTGCCCTAATCCAGCTTTCTAGTCCTATTCTCAACTCTGACACCATCTTCTCAGACAATTCTTTTATCCCACCTTCATGCTATCTGTTGGGCTCAGGCAAAAATTACTAAAGAGCCACATGGAATATACCTAAAATAAACTTTCTAGTTTCTATCCACACAAAGACTCCTAGTTTCATTTGCTCTATTCTTTTTTAAAAAAAATTTATTTATTTATTTATTTTCCTTTTTGTTGCCCTTGTGTTTTTAAAAAATTTTTTATTATAAAAAGGAAACATTGACAAAACCATAGGATAACATTGTTGTGGTTATTATTATTGCTGGCATTGTTGTCGTTGTTGTTGGATAGGACAGAGAGAAATAGAGAGAGGAGGGGGAGACAGGGGGGAGGAAAGACACTTGCAGACCTGCTTCACTGCTTGTTAAGTGACCCCCCCTGTAGGTGGGGAGCAGGGGGCTTGAACTGGGATCCTTATGCTGGCCCTCAAGTTTCGCACCATGTGCGCTTAACCCGATGCGCTACAGCCCGACCCCCCACGTGCTCTGTTCTTACTTTTGGGTTCCTGTTTATTGAACAATTCGCTTTATATCTTACTGCCTTTCAACCACTAAGTTGCAGGTGCTATCATGATGCCATCCTGACTTCCCTGAGCAGACACCCTCACCAATGTGTCCCAGAACCTCACCTCCCCAGAACCTACCCTATTAGGGAAAGACACAAACAGGCTGGGGGTATAGACCTGCTAATGCCCATGGCCAGTGGAGAGGCAGTTACAGAAGCCAGACCTCTCACCTTCTGCTCCTCATAAAGAACTTTGGTCCATACTTTCAGAGAGGAACAAAGAATAGGGAAGCTTCCAGTGGAAGGGATGGAACTCTGGTGGGAGGAACTGTGTGGATTGTACCCCTGTTATCTTACAATCCTGCTAATTACTATTAAATCATTAATAAATTTTTTATATGGGAGTCGGGCAGTAGTGCAGCAGGTTAAGTGCACATGATACAAAGCACAAGGACTGGCATAAGGATCCCGGTTCAAGCCCTGGCTCCCCACCTGCAGGGGAGTCGCTTCACAGGCAGTGAAGCAGGTCTACAGGTGTCTATCTTTCTCTCCCCCTCTCTGTCTTCTTCTCCTCTCTCTATTTCTCTCTGTCCTATCTGGCAACAACATCAATAACAACAACAATAATAACCACAACAACAATGATAAAAACAACAAGGGCAACCTAAAAAAGGAAAATAAATATTTTTTTATAAAGTTTTGTTTCCATTCTCTGCCACATGTGTGATCCCTTTATACCTTATTTATATATACAACCTTCTCTCTCCTTTCTGGAAACCACCATTTTGTTCTTACAGTCTGAGTTTGTTTTGGTTTGATCATTTGCTTTATTTTTAATCTTCCACCAAGGCTGTCTCTTGCACACAACTGCTATCCCTGGGACATTGTGAAACCAAGTTGGGAATCACTCACACCAGGGTACTGCTGGTCACAGGACAGAGTTGACGTCTGCACACAGAAATTGCCACCTACTTCTCTGGGCACTATGCCCCAGCAGGGAAGCTCTCTGAGAAAGCTGCTGGCCAGCATGCTGGGCAGACCGTCACTGAGATGAGAAGGCTGGAGGAACCTTTTCTTGAGTGTTGTACATGCTACTGGCATCCTGAAGCTTAGAAAACTGCTAGTTTTCATGAACATGTCCAGTTGCTTAACTGGAAACCATAATGGTGGTCATTATGATCTATGATCTGCCAAAAGCCCCAGGGAGGCTTGGGAAAAAGACACTATCTAAGCAGGACATGGATTTGCCAGACCATGTTCCAGATATGAACCACCACAAATGGTCCTCTGAGAAAGCAAAATGGCAAGACATACCATTTCACAAAGTGATCTAAATTCTTGAGCCCAAACCAGGTCCATTTCTGAGTATTTATCCTAAGGGAGTCATTTATTTCTGTGTTAGCTCTAATGTTGAAGCATGGAAAACATTCTAATGTGCAGCCAGGGAGGTTGCTCAGTGGTAGAGTGCAGTGTGTGTGTGTGTGTGTGTGTGTGTTCTCCATCTCTTTCTGTCTTTCATTAAACATGTAAATGGATGTTTCCTTAAGTAGAAAACATTCTAAATGCCCACAAATGGAGAACAGATAACTAAATTATGATAATATCCATTCATATAATAAGTGCATAGTATAATACTTATTATGATAACAATTATAAAAGTATGAGTGTTGGGGGTCAGGCAGTAGCTCAGCTGGTTAAGCCACATGGCGCATAGGCAAGGAACAGCACAAGGATCCAGATTTGAGCTCCCAGCTCCCCACCTGCAGGGAAGTCAGTTAACAAGCAGTGAAGCCGGTCTGCAGGTGTTTATCTTTCTCTCCCCCTCTCTGTCTTCCCCTCCTCTCTCCAGTTTTCTCTGTCCTATCCAACAACCATGACAGCAAATAACAACAATAACAATAACCACAACAACAAGGGCTAAAAAGGATTCCAGGACATCTGGAGGGCTCCAAAAATGCCCTGTGAACCATTTTGTGGAAATTGGTCCACAGCAAATTTGGCATTTGTCTGGCACTATAAGAGAGATATATCCCCAGGAGAGGAATTGCAGGATCATAGGGTAGGTCCATTTCTAGCCTTCTGAGAGTTCTCCAGACTGTTCTCCACAGAGGTTGGACCAATTGACATTCCCACCAGCAGTGTAGGAGGGTTCCTTTGACCCCACAACCTCTCTAGCATTTGCTGCTGTTACCTTTTCTGATGTATGACATTCTCACAGGAGTGAAGTGGTATCTCATTGTTGTCTTGATTTGCATTTCTCTGACAATCAGAGACTTGGAGCATTTTTTCATGTGTTTCTCAGCCTTTTGGATCTCTTCTGTGGTAAACATTCTGTCCAAGTCCTCTCCCCATTTTTGGATGGGGTTATTTGTTGTCTTGTTGTTGAGTCTGGCAAGCTCTTTATATATGTTGGTTATTAAACTCTTGTCTGATGTATGGCATGTAAAGATCTTCTCCCATTCTGTGAGGGGTCTCTTGGTTTGGGTAGTGGTTTCTTTTGCTGTGAAGAAGCTTTTTAATTTAATGTAGTCCCATAGGTTTATGCTTGCCTTAGTCTTCTTCGTAATTGGATTCGTTTCATTGAAGATGTCTTTAAAATTTATGCAGAAAAGAGTTCTGCCAATATTTTCCTTTAAGTATCTGATAGTTTGTGGTCTAACATCCAAGTCCTTGATCCACTTGGAATTTACTTTTGTATTTGGTTAAATACAGTGGTTCAGTTTCATTCTTCTGCATGTTTCAACCCATTGTTTCCAATACCATTTGTTGAAGAGACTCTGCTTTCACCATTTAATAGTCTGGGCACCTTTGTCAAAGATTAGATGTCCATAGGTGTGGGGCCTCACTTCTGGGCTCTCAATTCTATTCCACTGGTCAGTGTGTCTATTCATGTTCCAATACCAAGCAGTTTTGATGACAATGGCCCTATAATACAGTTTGAAAACTGGGAGTGTGATGCCTCTGGTTCTGTTCTTTTTTCTCAAGATTGTTTTGGCAATTCTAGGTCTTTTCTGGTTCCAGATAAACATTTGTAGCATTTTTTCTATTCTCCTAAAAAATGTGCCTGGGATCTTGATGGGGATAGCATTAAATCTGTAGATGGCTCTGGGTAGTATATTCATTTTGATGATGTTAATTCTACAAACCCATGAATATGGAATATCTTTCCACTTCTTTGTGTCTTTTTCAATTTCCTTGAGTAGTGACTCATAATTTTCAGTATACAAGTCTTTCACTTCTTTGGTTAGATTTACTCCTAGATATTTTATTGTTTTTGTTTCTGTAGTAAAAGGAATTGATTTCTGAACTTCAAT
Source organism: Erinaceus europaeus (assembly GCF_950295315.1). NCBI lineage: Eukaryota > Metazoa > Chordata > Mammalia > Eulipotyphla > Erinaceidae > Erinaceus > Erinaceus europaeus. The sequence goes on from NC_080163.1 coordinate 134,479,577, forward strand.
TTCTTCTAACTTAGTGTTTGCATAGAGAAATGCCACTGACTTTTGAATGTTAATTTTGTAGCCTGACACCTTACTGATGATTTCCAAAAGCTTCTTGCTGGATTCCTTAGGCTTTTCTATGTATACTATCATGTCATCTGCAAATAGGGAGAGTTTCACTTCTTCTCTTCCAATCTGTATCCCTTTAATTCCTTGCTCCTGCCTGATTGCTATGGCAAGAACTTCCAACACTATGTTGAATAGTAATGGTGATAGTGGGCAACCCTGTCTAGTACCTGATCTGAGTGGAAATGCTTCCAGTTTTTCACCATTGAGTATGATGTTGGCTGTAGGTTTGCTATATATAGACTCCACTATCTTCAGGAATTTCCCATATATTCCCATTTTTTGTAGTGTTTTGATCATAAAGCGATGTTGTATTTTGTCAAAGGCTTTCTCTGCATCTATTGATATGACCATGTGGTTTTTGGTCTTGCTTTTGTTGATGTGGTGGATCACATTGATTGATTTACGTATATTAAACCAACCTTGCATGCCTGGGATAAACCCCACTTGGTCGTGATGAACAATCTTTTTGATATACTGCTGTATCCAGTTGGCTAGAATTTTATTCAATATTTTCGCATCTGTGTTCATCAGAGATATTGGTCTGTAGTTTTCTCTTTTGGTTGTGTCCCTGTCTGTTTTTGGTATCAGTGTGATGTTGGCTTCATAGAAGCTGGCAGGGAGTATTCCAGTGTTTTCAGTCTTCTGGAAGACATTTAAAAGTAGAGGTATTATTTCTTCTTTGAAGGTTTTGTAGAATTCATTTGTAAAACCATCTGGTCCAGGACTTTTATTTTTGGGGAGATTTTTGATAACTGTTTCAATTTCATTAGCTGTGATGGGCCTGTTCATGTTATCTACTTCCTCTTTACTTAGTTTTGGAAGTTAGTAGGTATCTAGGAAATCATCCATTTCTTCCAGGTTCTTTAGCTTGGTGACATATAGTTGTTCATAGAAGCCTCGCATGATATGCTGAATTTCTGCAGTGTCTGTTGTGATAACTCCTTTTTCATTTAGTATCCGATTTATTTGGGTCTTCTCCCTTTTTTTTTTTTTTTTTGTGAGTCTGGCTAAAGGTTTGTCAATTTTGTTCACTCTTTTGAAGAACCAACATTTACTTTCGTTGATATTTTGTATGGTTTTCTTATTCTCAATGTTATTTATTTCTGCCCTAACTTTAGTGATTTCCGTCCTTCTGGTTGCTTTAGGGTTCCTTTGTTGTTCTTCTTCTAGGTCTTTAAGATGTGCAATCAGGCTGTTTATTTGTGCTTTTTCTTGTTTCCTAATGTGTGCTTATATAGCTATGAATTTCCCTCTTAGTACTGCCTTAGCTGTGTCCCAAATATTTTGATAGCTTGTGTCTTCATTTTCATTGAAGTATCGAAACATTTTGATTTCTTCCTTGATTTCCTCTTTGACCCAGAAGTTGTTAAGAAGTGTACTGTTGAGCTTCCACATTTTGGGACTGTTACTAATCTTTTGTTGATTGTTAAGTGTTAGTTTAATTCCACTGTGGTCTGAGAAGATGCTTGGGATGATTTCAATGCTCTTGAATTGGCTGATACTGTCTTTGTGGCCTAACATATGGTCTATCCTTGAGAATGACCCATGTGGATTTGAGTAAAATGTGTATTCCAGTTTCTTGGGATGAATGACTCTGAAAATGTCCAATAGTTCTAGTCTATCTCCTCATTTAGCTCCCTTATGTCTTTATTGATTTTCTGCCTGGATGATCTGTCAAGTTGAGAGAGTGTGGTGTTGAAGTCCCCTACTATGATTGTGTTGCTGTTAATATATTGCTATAGCTCTTTCAGTAGAAGTTTGATGTATTTAGATGGCTTCTCATTGGGTGCATAGATGTTAATAATTGTTAAGTCCTCTTGATTGACTGATCCTCTGAGCATTAAGTAGTGTCCATTCCTATCTTTTAAAATCTTATCTATTTTAAAGTCTATCGTGTCAGATATGAGAATAGCTGTTCCTGCCCTTTTTTGTGGGCCATTGGCTTGTATGATAGTTTTCCATCCTTTCACTTTAAGTCTATGTTTGTCTTGTTGAGTTAGGTGAGTTTCCTGTAGACAGCATATTGTTGGGTTGTATTTTCTGATCCATCTTCCTACCTGTGTCTTTTAATAGGTGAATTCAGGCCATTGACATTTATTGATATCAAAGATTGAAGATATTTTAATGCCATTCTTGTAGAGTTTTAGGGTGTTTTGATATATGTCCTATTTATTTGTGGTGGTCTGATTGTTTATAGGAGACCTTTCAGAACTTCTTTCAGGGCAGGCTTGGTGATAGTTGATTCCTTCAACTGTTGCTTGTCTGAGAAGGTTTTGATGCCTCCATCTAGTCTGAATGACAGTCTAGCAGGATATAGTATTCTTGGTTGAAAGCCTTTCTCATTGAGCACTCGATAGATATCTTGCCATTCTCTTCTGGCCTGTAGTGTTTGTATGGAGAAGTCTGCTACTAATCTTAAGGGTTTTCCTTTGTAGGTGACTCTTTGTTTTTCTCATGCGGCCTTCAGGATCCTTTCTTTATCCTTATTCCTTTCCATTCTAAGTATGATATGTCTTGGTGTCTTTAGGTCTGGATTAATTCTATTTGGGACCCTCTGGGCTTCCTGAATCTTTATGTCTTTGATGTTGTCTAGACTAGAGAAGTTTTCAGCTATTATGGCCTGGAGAATGTTTTCTTCCTCTCCCTCTCTTTCTTCCCCTGGTATGCCAATAATGCATATATTGTTTCTTTTGAAGTCATCCCATAGGACTCTGTTGTTGTTTTCAGCATCTATTAATCTCCTTTTGAGATCTCTTCTTTTTTAGTTGTCTCTAATTCATCCTTGATCTTGCTAATTCTGTCTTCAGTCTCATTGATTATATTCTCTCTGCCCTCTACTGTTTTCTGGAGTTCATCTATTCTGTTTCCCTGTTCTGATACTGTTTCAGCTTGTTCAGCTAGTTGTGTTCTTAGCTCAGCGATTTCAGCTTTCAGATCTCTAATAACCATGAGATAACTAGTATTTTCTTCCATAGTCTCATTTGTTGTTCCTGTATTTCTGATTACAATTTTTTCAAATTCTTTACTCACTCCTGTGATGTTTCTGGCATGGGCTCTCTTAAATTCATTATTCATGACTCCTGACATAACAGATAGGCTACTGGGGTCACCGGAAAACTTTACTATAGTGCTGCCTCTACTTCTCCCTCTACTGACATTTTCATCTCTCAACCATTAGTCCCTGCCTCTAGAGAAGTTCAAACTCAAAGTATAATAACCAGACAAGAACAAGCTCTCTCTCAAGCCCTTGCCTTCTCCTCCTCTAACCTTGATCTCTCAACCTGGCCTGATTATTTTCAATAAGCTGTCTCTCTCCTTGATCAATCCCCTGCTCTTGCTAATTCTTCAAATTGCTTTCTGTGTACTTCCCTTGACAGGCCCCTTCTTGCTGTCACACCGGTAAACAATACCCCAACCAGCCTCACTAGCCTACCTAACTCCTCCCTCTCTGCTGACCTATCGTCCCTTACTTCAAGTCCCCTTTACACAAAAGCTATTAGCCCTGACTTCATCCTTACATGCCTGTTAACCTCCTCCTTTTCTCCCAACATTCCCCACTGTTCAAAAAACCCTCACTTTGTCTTCTAACGTTTATGCTCCTCCTCTGTTTGTGTTCTGGTGCAATTCCACCCTATATTTTCGTGTCAACTCTTCTCTACCCAGTCCTTGTCTCCTAGTCTCTCTTGTCCCACAGCTAGCACTCTATGGAAAAGTAGAGTTCCACTGGCTGTCATCCCACTCGAGGACCAAGCGTGCGGTGTTCCTTCCCCTGGTCATTGGCATTGGGCTGACTGCTTCCATTGGGCTTGCTTTGGGACATTCCCTTTATATGGCTGGACTCCTTGAGGACTGACTTCAGCAATCCATAGACTTCACCACTGACAGCCTGGAATCTCTCCAGAGACATATAAGCTCTTGCCAAGGTGGCACTCCAAGAAGAATGCTATTTTTCCATGAATGAATCTGGACTGGTAGAACAAGATGCTGATACTTTGCACAAACTCAGTCTTGACCTCAAAAACTCTTTCAGTACTAATTCTTGGTTTTCCTCCCCTCTAACCTCTTGGATTTTACCTCTTCTGGGCCCTTTGCTGTCCCTATGACAGACATGACATCTTTCGCTGATATAGATCCATAAACACTAATCATTAAAATAAGAAAAAGGGGAAGTTGTGGGGATAATTGTGAAAGCATGGTAAGAGCATAGGGGAACTCCCATCATAAAGATGGAGGTCTGAAAAATACCCCACCTGTCAGCCTCTCCCTTCCAGGGATCAAACATGGAGGGAAAAGCTTTCCTGACTCAGTTTCCCCTTATCAGTCTCCCAAGCACCACAGGAACCTACACCACCTAACACTTAACTCATTTCCTTGTTATAAAACAAATGGTTTGCTGCTTAAAGTTCACTATAGTTCACCTGCTGTGATCATACATACTCCATATATCACCATTCTGCCTTGACCAAAAGGCTCTTCCTTCCTATTTCCTTAAACCCCTCCTCCACTTTGATCTAACTCCTCTATCTTATCTCTCTTCCTTCAAGGCTCCTCTCTGTCTGCTTCTCCCTTGCTGGGATAATTAACATGTCCTTCTAAACACCTTCAGCTAATTGACTCTCTTACCCATTTGCCACTAATCACTCCAGAACCCTCTCCTACCACTATCAATTCTTCGCATTCCTTGGAACTTTCACCATGGGGGTTCTGACCCTCAAAAGCCCACCCTTATCACCACATGTGAAAAATGTCCTTTGTTCCCTTCTGCTATTTAAATCCTGCCTTCTGTACAATAAAGGGATCCTTTGCAACCAAATGGTCTCCTGGTCTTTTCCTGTTGTTAGCCACTAGAGTTAACATGAGAGGCCAGTATGGCTTAATTCTGCTGCGAGACCACCTACGTGAGTACCAGCATGCAAGCATTTCTTTTCCACTCACTCTCTCTTCCACCCCCACCCTCTGAGCACTGCTCAGCTCTAGCTAATGGTGGTACAGGGAATTGAGCCTGGGATCTTTGGAGCCTCAGACATGACAGTCTTTTTGCATAATCACTACGTTATCTCCCCAGCCCTCAGCTTACCTTTGAGAAAGTTAAACTCTATGATTATCCAATTAACCATGAAATCAGGGTGGTTGGGATAGAAGAGAAAAAACAAATAACAGTTCTCTATGCCTAACAAGTGGCTGCTGGGCCTTTCAACTTCATCAGATGGTAGGGGGAGATGTAGATATAACCAGAGATATAACCACATATGTGATTAGTTATATACAATGTAGTGATTATTTTTCACTGACCAGTTCTATTTATGATGGTCCTAACAATTAGATCAGTTCTAGCAAGTAAGAGCCCTTTGTGTGAGTGCTGTTCTCTTGTCCTATCTGTGTTCCTCTACCTTGGGTCCCTTTCACTCACTGTCCTATCATCAGTGCTATTTTCCTTCTACTTCGACTCTGATTCTGCAGGCAGAATACTTTTGACAGTGTGGAGGAAAGTTTTGATCTGCTCCTCTGTGAGCTCTTCTTCATTTTCTTCTGCCATCAAGTAATGGCAGAGTTTCTGCAGACCCTGGAATAACAGCCCACACTAATTCTCATCTCTCCTCTTTATCTTTATTAAATGAATAGCATATACTGTGATATAGCAGTTGAGGTGTTTTTTTTTTTACTTTATTTTTATTTTTATTTTTTTGTCTCCAGGGCTATTTCTGGGGCTCAGTGCCTGCACTACAAATCCATTGCTCCTGGAGAGCATCTTTCCCACTTTGTTGCCCTTGTTATAGTTGTCATTATAGCTGTTATTGTAGTTGGACAGGACAGAGAGAAATGGAGAGAAGAGGGAAAGATAGAGAGGAGGAGAGAAAGATAGACACCTGTAGACCTGCTTCACTGCTTGTGAAACGACACCCTGTAGGTAGGGAGCTGGGAGCTCGAACTGGGTTCCTTGTGCTGGTCCTTGCGCTTTGCGCCATGTGCGCTTAACCCATAGTGCTACCGCCCGACCTCCTTTTTTTAAGTTTCATTTCACAGGTGATAGTATTTAAGTGTTGTTGCCCAGAAGTATGTTTATTCTTTCCACTTTCTTTATGTTGCTCTTTCAGATCAGTTGGTAACAGGAACAAGCTTTCATATCATTCCTGCCTCTTAAGCTCTGGATCTCAGTGGACAGCCTCCAGCCCAGCTGCTCCCACCATGGGTCACCTACTTCACTCCGCTGTGCACACAGGTTCAGGTGGCAGCGTCTTCATGGCAATATTATAAAGGTACTTGTATTTCTTTTTTAAATTTTTTAATTTTCCCTTTTGTTGCCCTGTTTTTTATTGTTGTTGTAATTATTGTTGTTGTTATTGATGTCGTCGTTGTTAGATAGGGCAGAGAGAAATAGAGAGAGAAGGGGAAGACAGGAGGGGGAGAGAAAGACACCTACAGACCTGCTTCACCGCTTGTGAAGCGACCCCCCTACAGGTGGGGAGCCCGGGACTCGAACCAGGATCCTTATGCAGGTGCTTGCACTTTGCACCACGTGTGCTTAACCCACTACACTACCGCACGACTTTCATGGTACATGTATTTCAAGTGCTTTAAGTGTGAGAAAATTTGGACTAGTTCTTTGAAGTAGATAGAGAAGATCTCTTAGAAACTAGATAAGCCAGTCGGGCGGTAGCGCAGCGGGTTAAGCACATGTGGCGCCAAGCGCAAGGGCCAGCATAAGAATCCCGGTTCAAGTCCCCAGCTCCCCACCTGCGGGGGAGTCGCTTCACAAGCGGTGAAGCAGGTCTGCAGGTGTCTTGTCTTTCTCTATCCTTCTTTGTCTTCCCCTCCTCTCTCCATTTCTCTGTCCTATCCAACACAACAACAACACCAACAATAATAACTACAACAATAAAACAAGGGCAACAAAAGGGAATAAATAAATAAATTTGTGAATGTATATATAAAAAAGAAACTAGATAAGATGAAATTACACTAATGCACTAATTGCTTCAGCTCCACACCTGGCTGATACGAATGTTTGCCTTGAAAACTGCATACCCCGTAGCCCCTGCTTTCTCAGCTATATGTTAACTGTCCATTTGGCTTCTGTAAACACTGCTTGCTTCCTCCCTGGAAGATAAGAATGGAATGTTCTCCTTGAAACTTTTACCCCAAAGATAAATTAGCAAAGACATGCAGACACCCCCCCACACACACACTTTTCCCTTTAAAGGAGGGTGAATTTCAAGTCTCAAGGTCTCAGAGTGACAGGACCAGATTTAGTACCGGCCTGGGATCACTCAGCTGAGGTTTGTCTTGTCTTTGTCTTTCGGTGTCGTCTCTTTGTTAAGTCTGAGTACTAGCCTTATTTTCACTCTTTCAAACTTAAGAATAAATTCTATATACTGGAGTCGTGTCAGTTTGTGTGGGTTCAGATTAGTTGGCCTCAGTTTGTCTTACTTTGTAATGGGTATGGTCAGAAACAAAACTTAACATAAGTATGTGAACTTACTCAACTCTTCCAATCCCCTTTGGAATATTTGTATCCTCATTTTGCTGGTAAGGAGATTGGGACATGACAAAGTTATTTTTTTCAAGGTAATATATTTATTGAATGCTGGGATCTGGCTTTGGATCCAAGTAATCTGGCTTTAGAGAACAAATAATTAACTTCACCATAATCCTGAAAAATTGTATGTATGTTATCATTAAAATATGTTTAAAAAAATTTTTTTCAAGGATCAGAAAGAGGTTATTCAGTAAAGCACATATCTCTCATGAGTAAAGCCCTGAGTTCAAGTCTGGCCTCCACATGAAAGCACAAGAAGCAACAGAGAAGCTTCACGTATGGTGGAACAATGTTGTGGTGTCTCTCCCTCTTTCTCTAAAATGAATGGGCAAAAAAAATAGCCCCAAAAGATCATTCAAGTAGTGGTAGGTACTCCACATGCCTGAGGCCTGGGAACAACAAATAATAATATTTTTTCAGATGAAACCTGAATGTAGTAGACAAAAATGGAAGTCATTTAAAGTTAGAAGAGGATCTGTTTTTTTTGGTGCCAGTGTTGAACCCAGGGCTTCATACTTGCAAAGCATGTGTCCTTCTACTGGGCTATAGCCCTGGCCAGGAGAGGGTTTCTGTTGTTGTTTTTGGTTTTTTTTGTTTGTTTGTTTGTTTTGCTTTGTCTTTTGTTTTACCAGAGCACCACTCAGCTCTGGCTTATGGTGGTATAGGAGATTCAACCTGGGACTCTGAAGCCTCAGGCATGAGAGTCTCTTTGCAGAACCATTGTGTTATCTACTTCTCCCCTTCTGTTATTGTTTTAGGATGTATCTATTTATTTAATGAGAAAGAAAGAACCAGAGCATCTCTCTGGCATCTGCACTTTCAGGAATCCAACTCAGGACCTTATGTTTACAACCTGCATTCTTTGCTGTGCCATCTCCCCAATGTGTCTCTGTTTTTTTGTTGTTTTTTTTTAATTTTTTATTTATAAAAAGGAAACATTGAAAAAAACATAGGATAAGAGGAGTACAACTTTGCACAATTCCTACCACCAGGCCTTGGTATCCCATCCCCTCCCCTGATAGCTTTCCTATTCTTTAACCCTGTAGGAGTATGGACCCAAAGTCATTGTGGGATGCAGAAGGTTGAAGGTCTGGCTTCTGTAATTGCTTCCCTGCTGAACATGGGTGTTGACAGGTCGATCCATACTCCCAGACTGTCTCTCTCTTTCTCTAGTTAGGAAGGTCTCTGGGGAAGTGGAGCTCCAGGACACACTGGAGGGGTCCTCTGTCCAGGGAAGTCTGGTCGACATCATGTTAGCATCTGGAACCTGGTGGTTGACAAGAGAGTTAACATATAAAGCCCAACAAATTGTTGAACAATCATGGACCTAAAGGCTGGAATAGTGCAGATGAAGAGTTGGGGGGGGGGGGAGTTCCTCCATTTTGTAGATAGCTAGTAGGCATATTTTAGTTAAATTTCAAAGGGCCTGTGGCTGTACTAGTTTTGGGTTTTGTTTTTTTTTTTTTCTTTTTGCCCCTGAGCCTGAAATCTGGTATGCCAGTGGATCCAAGTTATTGTCTGGGGAGATGATGTCATGGCTAGGAAAAGGACTAGGAAGCTGCATCTGGGAAAAGAGTAGCTCCCTAATATGGCTCTGTTTTGTTTTTAATGTTATTTTAGCTTTACAATGATCTATATACATGTTCATATAGTTGTTTTCTGAAAACAGAGGGTACTTTGAAAAAGTTTCCGAAGTCTGAGAAATTTCTCAAGATACCATCAAAAGATGAGCACCAACAACCATTTAGGACAGCCAGTCTCCAAGACAGCCCCAGAGACCCTTACTGTCTGGTATTCACACCTTCATGTAGTCTTTCTACATTTAATAATGACTGACTTGCATAGACACCATGACAGTGATAACATATGACTTTCCTCACTCCCCCAGGACACAGGTCAAATACAAGCAACTCAGGACCAGGTGGTGGTACACTTAGTAGTGTGCACATGCTATCATGCACAAGGACGTGGGTTCAAGGTTCCAGTTCTCACCTGCAGGGAAAAAAAAATCTTCATGACCAGTGAAACAGTGCTTCAGGTGTCTCTCTTTCTCTGTCCCTATCTTCCCCTTCCCTCTCAATTTCTCTCTGTAAAAAACATTGGTAAAACACTTTCCCACCTACACCTCAAGGACATCTTTGATGAATCAAACCCAATTGCAAGGAAGACTAAAGCAGAAACAAACCAATGGGACTACATCAAATTGAAAAGCTTCTGCACATCCAAAGAAACTATTAAACAAACAAAGAGACCCCTCACAGAATGGGAGAAGATCTTCACATGCCACATACATCAGACAAGAAAATAATCACCAAAATATATAAAGAGCTCAGCAAACTTAGCACCAAAAAAGCAAATGACCCCATCCAAAAATGGGCAGAGGATATGAACAAAACATTCACTACAGAGGAGATCCAAAAGGCTAACAAACATATGAAAAACTGCTCTAGGTCACTGATTGTCAGAGAAATGCAAATTAAGACAACACTAAGATACCACCTCACTCCTGTAAGAATGGCATACATCAAAAAGGACAGCAGCAACAAATGCTGGAGAGGTTGTGGGGACAGAGGAACCCTTTTACATTGCTGGTAGGAATGTAAATTGGTACAGCCTCTGTGGAGAGCAGTCTGGAAAACTCTCAGAAGGCTAGACATGGACCTTCCATATGATCCAGTAATTCCTCTCCTGGGGTTATACCCCAAGGACTCCATAACACCCAACCAAAAAGAGGAGTGTACTCCTATGTTCATAGCAGCACAATTCATAATAGCTAAAACCTGGAAGCAACCCAGGTGCCCAACAACAGATGAGTGGCTGAGAAAGCTGTGGTATACATACACAATGGAATACTACGCAGCTATCAAGAACAATGAACCCACCTTCTCTGACCCATCTTGGACAGAGCGAGAAGGAATTATGTTAAGTGAGCTAAGTCAGAAAGCTAAAGATGAGTATGGGATGATCCCACTCATCAACAGAAGTTGAGTAAGAAGACCTGAAAGGGAAACTAAAAGCAGGACCTGACCAAATTGTAAGTAGGGCACCAAAGTAAAAACCCTGTAGTGAGGGGTGGACATGCAGCTTCCTGGGCCAGTGGGGGGTGGGAGTGGGTGGGAGGGATGGGTCACAGTCTTTTGGTGGTGGGAATGGTGTTTATGTGCACTCCTAGTAAAATGTAGTCATATAAATTACTAGTTAATTAATACGAGAGGGGGAAAAATTGATTGTATGTCTCGAAGTTTTTCAAGACACAAACTGAATCTTTTCAATATATAGGCTGTGTAATTGATATGCAGACTCTCTCAAAAGCCTAGACCAAGTAGATCAGAAGCAACCAATAGCACAGATATATACAAGATACTAGGTACTGTACAGCAAACCCTAACAAAGGGACTTTTCAAAGTTAACCCAATTACCAAATATTGTGATGATAACTATCGATTAACTATCGATTGTCTTTTTGAACCCTAAGACAGCAGGAACCTCACATCTCCACTATAAAGCCTCTACTTCCCTCAGTTCTGGAACCCTTGGATAGGGCCCACTTTCCCGTATGCCTCTCCAAATCCATATCAAATAATATTGCATCTGCCGATCACAACCTAACCAACACAACAATTGCCACCTCAACATGCTTCACTTCAGACTGTGTCCAGAGACTACACGTGTGGAATGACAACCCTTCAGCTTCATTACTCGGGTGAGACCTTTCCTTTCATAGTATACTCTAACTCCATCTCAGGTGGTTCACTTTCTAACAAAGTCCCAAAACCTAGATATACACCAGTTTCTGTGAGAGAGAGAGCATATGTTCACACGTATCCATAAACTACTGCAAAATATATACCGGAAAGCAGAAGTACACTAGAGTTTGCAGTGAGTATCCCCCTAACACTTCCTCTCCACTATTCCAAGCTTTGGGTCCATGATTGCTCAACAACTTGTTTGGCTTCGTATTAACAAACTGTCTTTTCAATCACCAGGTTCCAGATGTCATCAGGATGCCAGCCAGGCTTCCCTGGACTGAAGACCCCACCAATGTGCCCTGGAGCTCCGCTTCCCCAGAGACACACCCTACTAGGGAAAGAGAGAGGCAGACTGGGAGTATGGACTGACCAGTCAACGCCCATGTTCAGCGGGGAAGCAATTACAGAAGCCAGACCTTCTACCTTCTGCAACCCACAATGACCCTGGGTCCATGCTCCCAGAGGGATAGAGAATGGGAAAGCTATCAGGGGAGGGGGTGGGATATGGAGAATGGGTGGTGGGAATTGTGTGGAATTGTACCCCTCCTACCCTATGGTTTTGTTAATTAATACTTTCTTAAATAAAAAAATTAAAAAAAATTAAATTAAAATTTAGATACACGCATGCGTGAGTGCGTGTGTGCGCATGCAAAAAATTCCTGATGTCACGGTGACTGAGTGGTGGGCACTGAGCCTAGCGCAGGTACAGCGTGTTTCCCGGCTTCATTTCCCGCTCCTCCACCTCCAGGTGATGTAGGAGGAGGAGGATCAGGAGTGAGAACACCTGCTACCCAGATTCTGTTCCTCTAGCTTAGTTTCTTTCTGTGCTTGGTGGTGCCTAGGAGGCGGGACTTGGAATGACTACACCTCCTCGCACAGCCCCCCCTGACCCGCCTGCGGGGGGGGGGGGGGGGGGGGGGTTGTCCTTTTGCTCTCTGGGAGAATCCTGAACTCACTTCCCCAGCACCCTGTTGGAGGAGTCTAGAAGGGGAGAGGGCACTCGTCCTCCTTCCTCAGTAGTGACCAGAGCTGAGTGTGGTTGCTCCGAGTAAAGAAAAGTAATAATAAAATAAATAAATATTTAAATTTAAATAAGAGATTTTTTGAAAAGCAATGCGGTGGTCAGGGAGGTGCCTGAGCCATATAGCACATGCCTGTGTGAGAGACTCCAAATCCATTTTATCATCCTGCTGTTCTGTCACTAATGAGTCAAATCAACCTTTCACACAAAATTGCCTTTTATTTAAAGAAGTTACAAACCTGGCATACACTCAAGTACACAGATATCTGTTATTAGCCACATTTATGTACCTTTCATTGTACTAACATATCATTTATGTTATAAATCATATATAATGGCCAGAAAGATAACTTAGCAGGCAAAGCACAGAACAAGCATACCTAAGGTTCCCGATTCAATCCCCTGTACAACAAATTCAATACCTACTATAGCTAGAGTAGTGCTCTAGTCTCTCTCACTTATAAAAATAAAACAAATCATATGCACAAAAAAGAAATTCCCCAAAAAGATAGCATTCACAAATAAAGTAGAAGTTGTAGTAATTTTCTTCCTTATATAGCAGTAGAAGCTATATGTTCACTTGGAGACCACAAACTCACAGTGTTAAATCCATGTACACATGGTTGATTTCCAAGGCTTCTCATGATCTGGCCTTTGCCTATCTCTCCAGCTTCTTCTTCCTTCACATCTTCCCTCATTTCTAACCCTTTGGTTCAAATGGAAGGATTTGAACTTGAAACACCTCAGTTGGTCTGCTTTCTCTGTGCTGTCCTCTGTGGAATGCTCTTTCTTGGCATGAGTGACCAAGGTCTCAAAGCCTTCTGTCTAGTTGAACCCTAAAAGGTACTCCTCAAGCACAATTTTTTCTGGGAGCTGCTTTTAATTGCTGTGTTCCATACTCCATCTACATCCCATGCATGTCTTTTTCTTTGCAATATTACCCAGTATTTCTTGTCAAGTTGTGTACTCCCTAAGGGTCGGTCTTATTCACTCAGGAGCCTACAATGCCTGGTAAACAAAGACAATCATAACAGGCAACACTTTTAGAGTATTAATCAGTGTCAACCACTGCTTCAAGTGGTTTTTCGTGTAATATTTATTTATTTTCCCTTTTATTGCCCTTGTTTTTTATTGTTGTTGTAGTTATTATTGATGTCGTTGTTGTTAGATAGGACAGAGAGAAATGGTGAGAGGAGGGGAAGACAGAGAGGGGGAGAGAAAGACACCTGCAGACCTGCTTCACCGCCTGTGAAGCAACTCCTTTGCAGGTGAGGAGTCAGGGGCTCGAACTGGGATCCTTATGCTGGTCCTTGTGCTTCGCACCACATCAAGTGGTTTTTTAAAAACACACTTTTATTTTAACCTGACCTCTAAGGTCTGGCTTATGGTGGTACTGGAGATTGAACCTGGGGCCTTTGGTACCTCAAGCAAGAAGTAATTTTTTTTTTTTTGCCTCCAGGTTTATTGTTGGGGCTCAGTGCCTGCACTGAGAATCCACTGCTCCTGGAGGCTATTTTTTTCCTTTTTGTTGCCCTTGTTGTTTATTGTTATTGTTGTTGTTATTGCTATCCTTGGAATAGGACAGAGAGAAATTGAGAGAGGAGGGGAAGACAGAGAGAGGGGGAAAAAGAGAGACAACTGCAGATCTGCTTCACTGCCTGTGAAGTGACCCCTCTGCAGGTGGGGAGTCAGGGACTCGAACCCGGATCCTTACTCCCGGTCTTGCCCTTTGCGTTATGTGCGCTTAACCCGCTGAGCTACTGCCCGGCCCTCCATGAAAGACATTTTACATAACCACTACACTCTCTCTCCTCAGTCCCATATCTGTTTTATTTAATTCTACAGCATAGCGATAATTATCACTCACAAGTGAAGACACAAGCACAGTTAGGATGAATAACTCTCCAAGAACGCCTATGTTATATATGGATGTCAGGAAATACTGAGTTATATTGAACTCTGGTTTACTACACCCTCCTTTATTGAAGAATTCCTGAGTTAAATACTCAGACTAAGGAAGGAAATTTAACTCAGAATTCCTGAGTTAAATACTCAGACTAAGGAAGGAAGTTAAATACTCAGACTAACTTAGGAAAAACTAAGCCCAATTAGCCATGGGCTGCTCAGCCTGAGCCTGTGCTGCCCCCTGGTGGTCAGTTATGTTCTTCATCCTAAATGGGAGCCTAGGATTAGCAGTTAACAGGCTACTTTCTGAGAGAGAAAAGAAACCTGACCACCAGGGGAATATACAAGAGTGTCTCTCAAATGCACACTCCTGAAGACGACTGAAGGAAAATATGCAGAGTTAAGTTAGGTTACTGGTTCATCCTGACAATGTTATAACCTATGAGAAGGGACAGGGAATCAATCACTCTGAATGTAGAAGTTAGTGGAAAATCACTGGCGTGAAGCTCAGAAACGAGCAATGTTCACTTGTGTGGACATCACAAAATAGGCAGTTTTGCCTGGGGGGCAAGAATTTCATGGCAACTACTTTTAGTTTTCTTAGTTGTTTCCTGACTTATCTCTTTATCATTGATCCCCTGTTGTTCATCCTTCTCATAAAAGTCAGAGTCATGTTTTAAAAATATAAATAAGAGGGGCTGGGTGGTGGCACACCTGGTTCAGTGCACATGTTATAATGTGCAAGGACCCAGGTTCAAGTCCCCAGTTCCCATCTGCAGGGGGAAAGCTTCATAAGTGGTGAAGCAGGTCTGCAGGTGTCTCTCTGTCTCTCTCCTTATCTTCCCTTCCCTCTTGATTTCTGACTTGTCTCTATACAATAAAAATAAAGGTAATAAATAAATAAGAGCCAGCTGGGATAGCAGGATAGGCCACCTTCAAAACTCTGGTTTGGGCTCAGTCCCCATCACATTGGGGGAAGCATTGGTGCTTTGGAGTTCTTCCCTCTCTCCCTCTGTTTCCATCTGAAAAAAAAAAAAAAAAGTTGGTATAGAACACTGAAGTCTCAGTGATGACAAAAAAAAAAGTTAGCCTGGAAAGTGGTGCAGTGGATTAAGCTTTGGACTTTTAAGCATGAGGTCATGAGTTCAATCCCTGGCATCACATGTGCCAGAGTGGTGCTTTGGTTCTCTTTCCATTCCCCCCCCACACACACACACAAATACACAAATACTAGTATAGCCACAGGCCCTTTGGAATATAACTAAAATATGCCTACTAGCTATCTACAAAGTGGAGGAACCCCCCCCAACAACAACAACTCTTCATCTGCACTACTCCAGCCTTTAGGTTCATGATTAGTCAACAACTTGTTTGGCTTTGTACGTTAACTCTCAGCCACGAGGTTCCAGATGCTACCATGATGCCAACTAGACTTCCCTGGACAGACAACCCCACCAATGTGTCTTAGAGCCCCGATTTCCCAGAACCCCACCGTACTAGGGAAAGAGACAAACTGGGAGTATGGATCGACCTGTCAATGACCATGTTCAGCAGGGAAGCAATTACAGAAGCCAGACCTTCCATCTTCTGCAACCCACAATGACCTGGATCCATACTCCCAGAAGGTTAAAGAATAGGAAAGCTGGCCTGGGCGGTAGTGCAGCGGGTTAAGTGCACATGGTGTGTAGCACAAGGATCAGTTTAAGAATAGGAAAGCTATCAAGGGATGGGATGGGATATGGAGAGCTGGTGGTAGGAATTGTGTGGAGTTGTACCCCTCTTATCCTATGGTTTCATCAGTGTTTCCTTTTTATAAATAAATAATTTTTAAAAGTCATTTTCCTACTCAAAGCTTTCAAAATTTAATCACTAGATACAAATTCTTCCCCATGGAGACACCACACTGTCTGCCTGTTTCTTCTCTCAGCCTCATCTCATTCCCACCCAGAGCTCACTGTGACCTTGTCCAGAATCCTGTACTAATGTACTTCTCTCCTTCAGAACATTCTTTCATCTACCCACAAGACTGATTCCCTCTCATTTAGGACTCTACTCAAATATCCTCTCCCTTATTCCATATAAAGTAACCAACCATTCTTGTTAAATTCTAGACATTGTTTTCTCTTTACCCGAATAAATAAGATATTTTATTTTCTCCCTCTCCCAAACCAAACCCAAAAAATATACAAGGGAAGCGGGAGTCGGACTGTAGCGCAGCGGGTTAAGCGCAGGTGGCGCAAAGCACAAGGACCGGCATAAGGATCCTGGTTCCCGGTTTGAACCCCGGCTCCCCACCTGCAGGGGAGTCGCTTCACAGGCGGTGAAGCACAGGCGGTGAAGCAGGTCTGCACGTGTCTATCTTTCTCTCCTCTTCTCTGTCTTCCCCTCCTCTCTCCATTTCTCTCTGTCCTATCCAACAACAACAACAATAATAACTACAACAATAAAACAACAAGGGCAACAAAGGGGAATAAATAAAATAAATATAAAAAAATAAAAAATATATATACAAGGGAAGCATAACACAAGCCCAGATCACCAGTTAAAAAGTGATTTTTTACTATTAGTAGTATAGAAATTGTTGATATGTCAGAGGTATAGTTTCACACACATGTATGGTGTTTGTGTGTTACTCAGTGCATCCAAACCAAAGTGCCTATGCCCACCTCTGACAACCACCATAGTTCTCGCAAAACCTAAGAGATAGTTTGATTTCTATTATTTTTGCGAATTTGGTATTTATCTTTCATTTCTTATATTACTCAGCATAATCACCTCCAGTTCCATCCAATTTTATATGTTTTTAAATACTTTTTTACTTGGCAAGAGAAAAAGCTGCCGAATCTTTGTGGTTCATCACATTAAAAAAAAATGTTTGTTTTGTCTTTTTACCAGAGCACTCTGCTCAGTTCTGGCTGAGGGTGATGCAGGGGCTTGAGTCTGCCACTTTGGAGCCTCAGACCTGAGAGTCTTTTTGCATAACCATTGTCCTATCTCCCCTCCCCTAAGTAGTCTATAAATCCAAGACTATTGCAATAGATGATCTGCCTTCAAAAGCCCCTGTAAAAACACAGTTGGAAGGGCTGTAGGCGGGAGGAGACAGAAAGGGACAGTGAGATTGGTAGGTGAATGGATGGGTGGCTGGCAAGAGAAAGGTGAGTCCACTCTGATAAGAGCAAATCCCAGGCATTCGATCTAGTCCCTGGGTCTCCGGGTTTCCGGACTCGCAGAGCGCCCCCATCCAGGGAGAGGCAGTAAGGGTTGCCAGTGACCAGCTCCCCCCAACACACTGGCGCCCCCTGCCGGCGCGCGCACAGGTGAGCGCTTCCTGCTTGCCGCCTGGCTGGTGCGCGTGCGCGCAGGTGAGCGCCCGCCCCGCCCTGCTCCTCCCGGGTCACCTGCCCGCGAAACTTGCTGCGAGTGAGTGGCCGCTTCTGGGTGGCCGCGGGGCGGGGGTCACGGAACCAGGCCATGGGGGAGAGGACAGGGCCGCGGGAGCCCCGGACCCGGCCGAGAGAGCGCGACTCCCAGCGGCCTCCCCGCCCGGAGCGCGATCGCCGCCCCGAGCGGCCCCGGGACCGAGCAGGGGAGCGGCGCGGCGGGAGGGACGGCGGCCGGGAGCCGCGGCTCGAGGAGCCCCGCACCGCCCAACAAAGACACGGGGACCGGTCCCGTCACGGCCGAGCGCGGGACCCCGGCAGGAGCCCCGCCTGGGACGCAGCCCCGCCCCCCTGGCCCGCGCCCTGGGAAACCCCGGAGCCGCTCGCCTCCAGGAACCAGGGTTTCGAGCGCCGCGCACCCCAAAGGTGAGTTGGGGTGCAGGGGCTGCAGCATGGGCACCCCCACCCTCCCCATCAACTTCCCTGGGAAGCCGGCCTAAAGGGAAACAGTATCCTGTCAATTCTCTGCGTCTCTGAAGGGGGCCTGGGAGGGGGAGGGGAGCCTCTCTGCACACAACACACACACACACACCACACACCACACACACACACACACACACGCCCGCCCGCCCGATTTGTTAATCCAGCAGAAACAGCCTGTGAGCGGCGGCCGGGCGGGGGGAGCCGGTGAAGAGGAAGGACTGAGGACGGGGCAAGGGAAGGAGGTCGGGTGGGTGGGGTGAGCCTGAGCTCCTCCCTGCCCCCCCCCCAATACTTGGCCACAAGATTGTCCCCTTGGCACTTCAGACCCCTGTCCTGTGTTCCAAAAGCAACCTTTTCCAAAGTCCCCTTCCCTAGAGGCGGGGCCCAGTAAAGTCCATTGAAGGGTCACTAGTTGAACTCCAACATATGTTTTACTTCTTCCAGACAGCTGGTGAAAGCTGTGCTTTTAATCGAAGAACTAAACTGTCTAAAAGGCCCCCTATTGAAGGCAGAGATATGACCCTCCCCAGGCAGCCTCGTTCATATCCCATGATTGAAGCCCCACCTCCCCACCCCCAATGAACAACTTTGTCCTCTCTGCCTTGTAGAACTCAGAATTCCTGCAAAGCCTTAGGGGTGAAAGCACCAGGCTGTTCTGGAAGCCTGTGCGGTGGGAGAGAATTTGAGTAGAGGAGAGGAGACTGGCAGAGGCCATACACCGCCTTCTAGGGAATTAATCACTTTTTTTCCACAGAAAATTCCATCTAATTCCATACAAAAAACTGAATGTCCAGATTATTTATCAAACAAAAAAAAAAAAAGAAGAAGAAAAGAAAGAAAAGACAGGCACTGGAGTGGTGCTGCCTGTGATGTTTGGTGGCACCTACCCTCTTTAAGGCAGGTGTGGAACTTGGAGGCTCAAGTTTAGTTTTCCTTCTGTTGCGACTGCACAGCAGGAAAGCCAGGATTCTGAGTTTATGTTACACTATCTAAAGCTAACTAACCAAACTATTTCAAAGGATATTCCAATAGAAGTCCATGCGAAAGCCAAGCTGCATTGCAGTTATGTGACCTGTGAGAAATCAGAGCTACAACTTAAGTTTCTTTGGAAGCGAGTGTCCTCATTTCACTCCCTAATCCCCACCTTCTGCTCCCAACCTCTCAGCTCCAAAGCAAGTGAAGGGAATGCATAGCTTGCTGTCTTTGTTCACAGATAGTTGGAGGGGTTTTAAACCAAAAGGCAGTAAGTATCCATCTTTCTTCCAATGGAGCAAGCTTTTGTTTAGTGGACAGGATGTAGAAAGGGTGCATTATTTAATGGACTAGAGCTACTCACAATTGTCCACAGTCTGCTAGATGACAGATAAAACAGACCAGCTGCAGCTCTGTCAGGTTTGCTGCAGCAGGGAAAACAAATCTGAAACGAACACAGCCAGACCCCTGCCTGCATTCTGGATGTTGCTCAGATTACTGCTCAGCTCTGGTTTATGGTGATGTTACAGATTGAACCTAGGACCTCAGAACCTCAGGCACTAAAGTCTTTTGCATAACTCATCCTGAAAATTGTCTGAGAATGAGATGTTGCAGCAGATTTTCTTTCTTTTCCACACACTCTTTAATCTTTGGGCTCAGCAGAAGGTTATCCAGAGTCTGATACTGAGCAAGCTACTGAATTTGAGACCCTAATGGCTAGTGTTTTTGTTAATAGGGAACCCACTTCAGAAAGGTATCTGCCTTCAAAACCCAGGCCTGAACAAGAGGAAGTGGAATATTACCAGTCAGAGGCTGAAGGACTGCTGGAATGCCATAAATGCAGATATCTGTGCACCGGGAGAGGTGAGCTGTTCTGGAGGCAGTTGACCATTTACCTGCTAGTGGTAGTGCTGGACAAGAGCTGAACTGGTGAAATAGAAATAAGTAGAAATGCCAAACACTTTCCTTTTGGGTCCCTAGCATTTGCATATCCATAACTGTAAGAGATTCTCATTAAAAAAAAAAAAAAAAAAAACAGGGAAGGAAGGGAGGAAGAAGGGTCTAAAGTGAAAAGTGCACCAGATTTGTCCATGCTTCTCCAGAGAGGCCTCCTAAGGCTGCAGCAGCTGCACTTACAGGTCTCATGCTCCAGGTGGAGCTGCGGTGCTCTGCAGGTAGAACCAGCAAGGAGCTTCAACAGCCAGAGGGTTGAATCAGAATGAAGGTCCCCTGGAGGGGCAAAGAGGGACCAGAGATCTGATGATTAATCTGTCATGGTTCTTAAAACTTTGCTGATGAAAGCCACAGCAAGAAATATATTTGAGGGAGTCGGACAGTAGTGCAGCAGGTTAAGCGCACGTGGCGCAAAGCGCAAGGACTGGCATAAGAATCCCAGTTTGAGCCACCGGCTCCCCACCTGCAGGGGAGTCACTTCACAGGTAGTGAAACAGGTCTGCAGGTGTCTTTCTTTCTCTCTCATTGTCCATTTCTCTCTATCTTATCTAACAACAACACCAATAACAATAATAACTACAACAATAATAAAAAAAGACAAGGGCAACAAAAGGGAAAATAAATAAATAAAATTTAAAAATATTTATATTTGAGGGGCCAGGCACATCTGGCTAAGCGCACACATTATAATGTGCTAGGACCTGGGTTCAAGCCCCTGGTTCCCACCAGCAGGGAAAAGCTTCACAAGTGGTGGAGCAGGGCTACAGGTGTCTCTTTCCTCCTCTCCCCTCTCAGTTTTTGTCTCTATCCAATAATAAACAAAAAGATTAAAAAGAAAAAAAATAACTAAAATAGAAATACATTTGATATTAAAACCAAGTTCACACACACAGACAAATGTCTCGAAACAAGTCTGTTCTTAACCCAATTTATATAGGAAGTGCATTAATACTTTCTATGCTACTCTGTTTCACTGAAAACAAGTAGAAACAAAACCCAGTTTTTAGAGTACTTAAACAGTATTGTATGTCAGCTTCCAATGCAGAAACCATTGTGGTTTCCCAGAGTTCTCATTCAGGTACAAGTCCTGGCCTTGCCAACAATGAAGAAAAGCTTGTTTCTCAGGTTGAGGCTTATGGTTCACATGCTTTGGTGAGAAATTGTTCTAGATTACATATGACTAAAGGTGAAAAGTTCTCTGCCTAAGGGAGAGAAATCATGTAATTTGTACCTGAAAAATGTATCTTAGGACAATTACAGTGATAGGCCTGATTATAGGATAATAAGGAACTTAGCAATAAAGAGCTCTAGGAATCCAGGTACAAAAATTCTCTGGCTCACATGTGTTGGCACAGCTTTACTTTTTTTCATCATCACCATCATCATCCTTGTAGCATAGGGACTTCACAAGGATGTGATTCCACCGTGCCCAGGCAGAGTTTCTTTTTTCCATTCTTTTTACTTCAGATATTTATATAGAGATCACAGCACTGTTCCACCATCCATCTGCTCTGGTGCTCCCAGGTAGTGCACAGGGTCAGACTCATGACTTCAGCATTGTAAGGTACATATCTTACCAGATGAACTATCTCCTGGCTCCCATTGTTTTTAACTCATCTAAGACTCAGAGAGGTGCAGTAAGTTACCCACAGTCACACAACTGTTAATTAGAAGAGCTGGAATTAAAACTTAGAGCCTGACTCTAAAGCTTGAAGTGGTTTACTTGACCCACCTTTTTCTTTTCTTGGTAATAAAAAAGAATAAGGTGACCCAAGAGGCAGTACAATTGGTACAGCACAGGACTTAGAAGCATGAGGTCCTGAGTTCAGTCCCTAGCACTAGAATAGTACTCTGCTTTTTTTTTTTTTTTTAAGATTTCATTTATTTCATGAGAATGAACCAGAATATCAGTCTGACACTTGAAGTGCCCGAGGATCCAACTGGGGGCCTTGTGCTTTGAGACGGTCTAATATATTATCTCCTGTACCACCTCCAGGGCTACAATAAATTAAATCTTGAAAAAGATACATAATAGAAATAGACCAGAGCTAGTTAACAGATTTCTCTTTTTAAAAAAAGAAATGTATTTATTTTTATTATCAGATACAGAGAAATTGAGAGGGGAGGGAGAGACAGAGAGACACCTGCAGTCCTGCTTCACCACTTGTGAAACTTTCCCCCTGCAGGTGGGGACCAGGGGCTTGAACCTTGGTCCTACCTAGCACTCTATAATGTGAGCACTTAACCAGGTGCACCACCACCTGTCCCCCTAGATTTCTCTATAAATGAATGTGCTATAATTGTTTTACCAAGAGAAGAGGCTAAGTCTTAAAACTCTTGACCAAAATGTATCTTGATATAGCTTTGATTGCTTCTGGCTGTTTGGCTCTGGGCCTAGAGGTTGGGTTACTAAACTGGAGATAGTGAAAGGATGGTTCAGCAGTCAGAAGCTAACAAATGAAGGCTTATAAAGAACTCAGCACTCAGAGACCCATATAAATACACAATGCAGTGTTGTGTTGAGAGAAACAGCCATTAAACACCAGGAACAACAAAAAAAAAAAAACACCAGGAACTTGTCTGCAGCAGGAAGTGCACGCCTGGATAAAAGGTCACCTGAAGATTTTTAGCCCCACCTTAAAGTATCCCTTTTGTGACTTCTTTTCCTCATCAGTGAAATCACCTTCTCCACCAGCAAACTAGCAAAGGTGGAAAACATGAGTCTAGAAATAGTCCACCCAAAAGGATATGTGTTTTGTCATGGGGTTCTGGGTTTGAGCCCCAACACCATATGGGAGCACCACGGATAGCACCTGGGTGAGCTCCATGGATGGTGGAGCAATGTTGAGGTGTCTGTGCTCACTGTCTCTCCCTCACTTCTACGTACCTATCTAAAATAAATACAAGAATTGGCCATACAAAGACTGCTGAGCAGTGGTGTCACAGTTGTGCCAGGATGCTCAACATTAAAATAACAACAACAACAACAAAAAGTAAGAGACAGATTAATTCTACCTTTCTTTGGGGATACTGATGTTTGGGCTTTGAGCCACTCCTAGAAACTCCCACTTAATACTGAGTGAGGATGGAAAGTGATGGGTCCTTAAAATGTACTTTTACAGACAACTCTTCTTAGCTATCAGAATTATTGTAAAAAGCAACAAGCAAAAATCATGGCTGGGAGGTTAAGCAGTTTTTGATGCCTGAGGCACCAAAGGTCCCAGGTTCAGTCCCCAGCACCAACGTAAGCCAGAGCTGAGCAGTGCTCTGATTAAAAAAAAAAAAAAAAAAAAAAAGTTGTTAGAGACAGAAAAATCAGAGAGAGGAAGAGAGACCACAGTACTGAAGCTTCTTCCTTCAGTGCACCGGGGCGCAGACTCAGACTTGAGTCGTGCATCTGACAAAGCAGTAGACTATCCAAGTGAGCTCTTTGGCCAGCCCCAGGTGTCTAAATCTCTAGGGCTGAGGATAAAGATCAAAACAAGTCCAAATAGCACATGTGCCTGTCAGATCACTAGCAAGTCCTGTGCAGGTCTAGGTTGTGCTCATGTATTACTGAAGGTTCCTTGGAAAGAAGGTGCATTTTCTACTCCCCCCAGTTTACATTTGGAACAATTTCCCCCTTTCTGTGAGTTTCCCCTTCCCAACAGACCCCACATGTTTAAATCATGATGTCATTTGCAGTTTATAGCCTTCATTGCAACATACCCTTAAGAGTTTGATTTCATTTTCTCCTAGTAAACTTGCAATTGATGTGGCAGTGGGACTTGTCTCTCACACAGAACTTAGAAGTTTAGTCTTGAGATGAATTCCCACTGCCGGTGGCACAGACTTGTGATCATGCTGAAAAAGCTCCTGGAGGGAGAGTAGTGTTCTTTCTTCTTTTTTTCTCCCCACTTTATATTCTCAATACCCTCCTGGCATATACTTATTTAGTATTCTAACCCAGCACTTACTTGGACTGGACTTATATCAAGAGTTTTAACCATGGTTAACTTTAGTAGTAGTGTTAACTCATTAACAGATCTGAAGGACACAGCCAGAGTCAGGAAGGAATGACCTAAAATGACCTACCACTTCTTGGGAAAGAGAGAAGAAAGAAGTGTTGACTTACAAAGCCAGATCTATTCAAAAGGTGGGAAGGACTTAGAGGAGCTCTGAGCCTTTAGTTTTAGTAGCAGACAAGGAGTTGAGTATTGGCACACTCTGTAGAGCGCACGTTACCATGCACAAGGGCCTGGGTTCAAGACCCCAAGTGGAAGCTCTTCCTGCAAGAGGAAGCTCTTCTTCTCTATCTCCCCCTTTCCCCTCAATTTTTCTGTCTCTATCCAAAGTAAAATAAAAATAAAAGCAGGCAACAGATGGGGAAATAGCTTAGCTCATAGTCTTCAGAGCATGCATGCCTAAGACTCCTGGTTCCATCCCTAGTGCAGCATGTACCAGATTGGTATGCTTCTCTCCCTCCCCCCCCCCCCCCGCTCTCCCCTCCCTCTTTCCCATAGTTAGTAAAATTAATCTACCATTTAGTGTGCTGGGGCTCAAATGATACCCTTGCTCCCCCCCCACACACACACACCGCACTAATGATTCTTTCTGGTTCCATTAAAGCTAAAATGGGAATAAAAGACTTGTGAAGATTCTGTCGTCTCCACACTGTATTAATCATGTTTATTTAAGGGTGGGGGAGACAACATAATGAATATGCAAAGAGACCTTCATGCCTGAGTCTCCAATGTCCCAGGTTTAATCCCTCACATCATCATAAGCCAGAGCTGAACAGTGCTCTGGTAAAACAAACAAACAAAAAAACCCTGAAGGGGAAATAAAATTAAATAAATAGTGTATACTTGTTCATATACAGCAAAAAGTTGGGGAAAGCCTACAGTGGAATTGTGGACGTCTATACATTTATAAATATTAGACTTATATTTGCTAAGATACAAAAAACGTTCACACTATATTCTTAAGTGATAAAAATAGGTTTTGTAATAATAAGTAGATGGGACTATTTTTGCATAAAAGGAAATAAACAAAAAAATTTATGCATCATGTATGACAATAACATTAATAGGAGTTATTCTCCCCCCCCCTTTGTTATTGAGGGGAATAATGCCTTATAGTGAATAAAATACAGTAGTTTGTACATGTGTAACATTTCTCAGTTTTCCACATGACTAACTTAGGTCCTTCTCTGCCATCATGTTCCAGGACCTGAATATTGCCCCCACCCCCAGCCCAGAGTCTTACTTTGGTGCAATACAGGGGTTATTTTTTAATTAATGGGAATTTATTATAATTCATTTATTTTAATGAGATAGACCAGAGCACTGGGTAGCTCTGTTATGGTGAATGTTATGTTATGGGTGAACCTGAGGTCTCCATGCTTCAGGCATGAGGGACTTTTTTTTTTCTCCCTTTTGTTGCCCGTGTTTTATCATTATTATTGCTATTGCTGTTATTGTTGTTGGATAGGACAGAGAGAAATGGAGAGAGGAGGGGAAGACGGGGAGAAAAAGACACCTGCAGACCTGCTTCACCGCTTGTGAAGCTGCCCCCCTGCAGGTGGGAACCAGGGGCTCGAACCGGGATCCTTACACCAGTCCTTGCGCTTCGCGCCACGTGCACTTAAACCACTGTGCTACTGCCTGGCCCCCAAAAGGGACTTGTATAACCACTGTGTTATCTCCCCAACCCTACATGGGGGGGATTTTAGATAATTTTACATTATATTTTCTATTTTATCTACATTCGATTTTTTTTTTTTTTACAATAGGTTTGTGTACTGCCTTCATAATTAAAACTGTAGTGCTGTTTATGTTTGGGAGATAAATTGTAGTGTTAAGATAATACTTAAGAGTGCCATTTCAGATAGAGAATGGGTAGCTGTAGCATGCTCTAGACTAACTGCATACAGATAAAAAGTCTGCTTCTCTAGGACTGGGGAGATACAGATAGTCTGATCCCTGAGCCATCTAACCTACTAGAATCCTTCCAGCACATACAATTTCCATTCAGTTCAAAAGCACCCAGCTTTTATTGTGCTGAGAAAAATAAGCCATACATTCACTGCCTGGTTCTATTTACATACAGTTCTAGAAAGGCAAACCTAATCTTTAAAGGCAGAAAGCTCATCTGTGGTTGCCTGAAAGAAAGGTGAAGCTTGACCACAGAGTTACGAGAAACTTTCGGGACAGGTAAAAGTGTTCTGTGTTTTTATTTTGATTACAGGACACATACATTTGCCAAAAATTAACCTGGGATCACACCTGTTTTACTAATCATGTGACCCAGGTTCAAATCTATCTCCCACTGCACTGGGAGAAGCTTTGGTGTTGCTGTTATGGTATCTTTCCCTTTCCTGTTCTGAAGAAGTTGACCCATAATAGTAAAGCCCCAGTGCTGACCCAAAAAACTTAGGTGTACATTTGACATACATCATTCTGTTACATCTCAGCAAAGTTTAATTGGTGGTGTTGTCACTTGGGACTTCCCTGCTCGGAGCTGACTTTTTCAGAGAGAGGCAAGGCAGGCAGCCTAGGAGGTAGAATTTGGATAAAGCATTGGCCTTTCTCAAGCTTTAGGTCCTGAGTTCCATCCTTAGCATCTCATGTGCCAGAGTCATACTCTTGTGTGTGTCTGTCTGTCTCTTGACGGATAGATGTAAATCTTAAAGTACTTTTTTTCAAAGAAAAACAGAGCAATGGCTAGAGGGAAAATACCACAGCACTGACACTTCTCCAGGGTGTGGGGAGTCACCTGCATGACAAAGCAGGCACACTATCCAGTTGAGCTTTCTTCTTGGCCTGCTAAAATTGGTGGTAGATCTAGAGCTTTTTCCTTGTACAAGATGAAGAAGCCAAGGGGCCTAAAAGAAACTGGTTCTGGGAAATATCAATACACAGATGTGATTTTTAGGGAAACAAAATGTAACTGTGAAACTTACTTAGTGAGTTAAAGTGTGAAAACAGTAAGCCCGTTATTTTTCTTAAATTTTAGTAAGGAATTTGGTTTGATGAACTTATGCTTTCCTATGTCTATATAATATATGTGAACCACATTTTGATGTATAACTTCATTATATATTAAACTCTTGTATTTGGAGACATCACCTCTTACAAATTTGAAGATAGTTTCAGAACATGTCTAAGAAGAGAAAGCTTTTCTGGCACTGAAGGACTGCGGCAGAGACCATTCTCACTTCCCAAAGAGGTGACCAGGTCTGTCTTTCTGCTTTCTGTCCTGATTTCTCCCACTGCCACCAGCAGACTGCCCTGTTCTTTTGAAAGTTGCTTTGCTTAGAGCCAAGTATTTCTGACATCACTTTTGGAAACCACAGCTCCTGATACCATCTAATTGCTGATCATGCTGCTCCACTGCCCAGACCTCCCAGGGGGCAGAACACAGACTGCTGTGGTACAGGAGGCCACCAGGAAACTGAACCTCGAGGTGGGAGTCTTTCAGTAACACATCCTTCTTTTGCAGCCTGCTGCCAAATGCTGGAGGTTCTCCTGAACTTGCTGATCCTGGTCTGCAGCTCTGTGTCTTACAGTTCCACAGGGGGCTACACAGGCATCACTAGCCTGGGGGGTATTTACTACTACCAGTATGGAGGAGCATACAGTGGGTTTGACGGTGTTGATGGGGAGAAGGCACAGCAGCTGGATGTCCAGTTCTACCAGCTAAAGCTGCCCACAGTCACCGCAGCCATGGCCTATAGCGGAGCCCTAATGGCCTTCTGCTGCCTCCTCATTGTCTCAGGCATCATGCGTGTCCCATGGCACTGCCCCCTTTGGCTGGTGGTGGAAGGCCTGCTGGACATGCTCATCACAGGGGCTTATATCCCAGCCTTGTACTTCTACTTCCACCATCTCTCTGAAGCCTACACCTCCCCCGTGTGTCAAGAAAGGGAGGCTCTGTACCAGAGCAAGGGGTACAGAGGCTTCAGCTGCACTTTCCATGCAGGAGACATAGGAGCTGGAATCTTTGCCACCCTAGGCATTGGGGTCTTTGCCACAGGGGCTGTGCTGACTGTCCAGGGTTACCGAAAGGTCAGGAAGCTGAAAGAGAAGCCTGTAGAAACGTTGGTGTTTTAAGCTTTTAAAAATGTTGTCAGACCAGCAAGATAACACAGCCATCGTACACAGGACTGCAGGTTCAATCGCCAGCACCACCAGCCAGAGCTGAGCAGTGCTATGGTCAAAAACTAATTAACTGATTGACTAATACTAACAACCTAATTAGTAAGGTAGTCAATTAATTAAAATATGCTGCCAGATATAAGTGATGGCAGTAGCCCTGAACCACTATCTTCCATTTGTTGTGGAACTTGTCAGCTTTGGAAAAGATAACAGGCCAACTTTGCATGCTGGATGTATGTGACTTGAGTTTCAGGAGCTGCACTCTCTGCTGTCATGAGCCCTAGTTCTGGGGTCTGTGTTGGTGAAACAAAAGTTTTGTTGTTTTGTTTATACTCCCAAACTACAAATCAAGACCCACAAGGAAAAGGCACATGGTGTATTTCTTGCTTAAATAAAGGGAAATAACCACGACAATTTGAAGAACCTTGATTTCAAAGTTCATGAAACACCACATGGGCATGAGATAACTTATCAGCCTGAACTGTTCTAAACATTGCTGTCTTAAGCAGATTAGGACTCAGTTTTTCTCCACATGGGATTCTGGTTCTTCACTTCCTTGATGCTCTGGATAGGAGGAGGGTAGGGGTGGGTGGAGTGGGGAAGAAGCTAGGGAGACCAGGTCTGGAAGACTGAAGTTAGATAGGCGTGGGCTGAGTAAAGAGAGATCAGATTATTTTACTGGGTTGTAAAGAAGCTACTCTACAATGACCTTGAAAGCTCACTCAATAAGTGTTTTGTGTTTTTTTGTAAATGTACCATTGTATGAAGAATTAAATCTGGAATTTAGGACCCAATGTGGGTAGGAAAAAAAAAAAAAAACATCTTTCTCAACAGAAGACTGAGACTGAGCCAAACAACTTCATGGGTTCATAATTATTGCATATTAAACTACAGCTGATGGCACATTACAGTAGATTTTTGGTGCAAGTGAATGTGTTGTTTGCTTTATGTAAATCCAATAAAAGTCCAAAGAAAAACTTTAATTTGGAGGTGATGTTCTCTTTACCTTTTTAATAGTATCTCTTAAATATGGGCAATTTATTGAATTTAAAGAGTGGTTTTCCATTTGAGTTTGAGAAAAATACTGATAAATACTTGTATGTGGATTAGAACATTTCTTAAAGGATACATAAAGTATTAACAGGGAGTCAGGTGGTAGCACAGTGGATTAAGCACACCTGGCACCAAGCGCAAGGACCGGCATAAGGATCCTGGTTCGAGCCCCCAGATCCCCACCTGCAGGGGAGTCGCTTCACAGGCGGTGAAGCAGGTCTGCAGGTGTCTATCTTTCTCTCCCTCTCTCTTGTCTTCCCCTCCTCTCTCCATTTCTCTCTGTCCTATCTAACAATGATGACATCAATAACAACAATAACTATAACAACAAAAAAGGACAACAAAAGGGAAATTAAATATGAAAAAATTTTTAAAAGAAAGTATTAACAGTATTTGCTTCTAGAGATATTTTTTGATGATTTGACTTATGCCTGGTTTGACCGACTGTGCTTGCATTAGTTTTATTTTAGAAAAAAAAAATTGACCTATCCCCCTAGTTTTTCACACAGTACAAAGCCAGAAATATATGTACATGTATGTCTACATATATAGTTAAGTAAATATTAAGTGATTAATCACAAAAGTAGCCTAAAGATACTTTTTACAAAAAAAAAAAAAACTCCCACTGTTTCAGTATTCACTTCCCTCTGTACAGCCCCTCTGTTGTCTCTGCAGAGACTTGTTCCATCACACCATAGAATAAACTGTTATTCTAGTAGTTACCCTTTTTCTTTTCTCCTTCTGTCTTTCTGTAAACTTGAAAATACTTGAGCTTGTTTGATCCTGAGAACTAAGTCAGGTCAAGCCAGGCTAGTCCTGTGATGACAATGCAGTAACATTAGAACCAGCAAAAAGTCATTATTCCTTTTGATTGTTGCAGCCTGATTCCATTTCAGCTTGGCAAATGGGTGCTTTATGGACTTGGACTCCACTCTTTTGGTCAGACATGTCCCAGAAGGAAATGTTCATGTGCACATCTTGTGGTACAGAATTTGCTTCCCTTCAGGGGTGAAATGTTACTATGTGTGCAAAAGGAAAACAGAAAAGTGTTGACTAAGGGAACTGGCTGGGTCAGTTCACTCACTGATATAAAGAGAGGAGGTGGGTAGCTTGCAGGGGCTGGGTGGAGGGGAGTGGTCAGTTCTGGTCTGATGTTATTCTCAAATTTAAATGAGAAGAATGCAACTCTTTGATCATAAGGATGCTCCGTGTGCACCTAGCAGGGCTTGAAATCAGCAAACCGAGTGCTGTTGCTCAAGATGACTGAGATACTGGCCTTTTGCTGCTTTATAAATACCCTGGCTCCTCTTAAGAGATTTACAGTGTTTTTTGATTTCTGGAAAACCCCACTTTTCATAAACTCATCCCTTTTCATATTATAAACATTACAGAGTAGCATCACCATCCCCTTGTACATTTTTGGTTTTCCTATATTGTTTGTGTTTGGGTCTCACTGCAGCCCTAGGGTAGAAAACAGATGGGCCTTGTCTTAGGAATTAAAGAGTCTGTGATGGACAAGGTTATAAGGCTGCTATGGGCAGGGACATGACCCTGACTTAACCAGTTTGGGTTCATATACTTTTCTCTTATTTCCCTTCTTGGGACCCTGAGCAAACAAGAGAAATATGTCTTAGAAGAGGCTGGGGCCTCTATCAGTGGCAAAAGCTGGCCTTGGACCAGTGATTTATCTTCATTCATCTGTTGACTGCCACTGCCAAATGGTATTGTGGACTGTAAGTACCCCCCACTCATACCCCAGTGAGCAGCACAAATATGCGACTGTAGGATCCTAGTCAAATAGACTAGCCTGTCTCACAGTGGCGTTGGAGGCCTCGTAACAAATAATGTGGCCACTGTGGGAGCTGATCTGAATGGAAACATCTCTAGGAATAGTAAATAAAAACAGCAAGACACAGAATAGCAAATATGGTGAAATGTAGCTTTGAGTATGCCTTTGTTGGCATAAAGGGACATTGGAAAGTTATGTTAGAAAATAGTTTGAGGGGGTCGGGTGGTGGCGCAGTGGGTTAAGTGCACGTGGCGCAAAGCGCAAGGACTGGTGTAAGGATCCTGGTTGGAGCCCCCGGCTCCCCACCTGCAGGGGAGTCACTTCACAGGCAGTGAAGTAGGTCTGCAGGTGTCTTTCTCTCCCCCTCTCTGTCTTCCCCTCCTCTCTCCATTTCTCTCTGTCCTATCCAACAATGAACTACATCAACAATGGTAATAATAATAACCACAACGAGGCTACAACAACATGGGCAACAAAAGGGAGAAAAAATGGCCTCCAGGAGCGGTGGATTCATGGTGCAGGCACCGAGCCCAGCAAAAACCGTGGAGGAAAAAAAAAAATAGTTTGAGAGTAAAGAACAGGGTGGGTGGAGACATGAATGAAATTTCTCAGTTTACATATTTTTAAGTCATTTTGATTCTTTAAATGTTAAATTTTCAAATAACCATAGACTCACAATAAGTTGCAGAAATAGTAGAGATTATGTGTACCTTTAACCCAGTTTACTCCAATGGTAACATCTTGCAAAACTGTAGTACCCTATTCCAACTTGGAAAGTGATGATCTACAGTTCTGCATGCACTCACCTCCACAAACAACCAGAGTGGTTCCATCATCAAGGTCCCTGCTGCTCCCCTATTTATAGTCTTCCCTGCTCCAACTCCCCTCATCTCCTCCTCCCTTCATGCCCACAATCACAGATTTGTTCTCCATCTCTACAATTTTGTCCTTCTGATACTGTTGCATAAGTGGAATCATATAGTATATAATTTCTTAAGGTGCCCCACCACCACAGTTCCTTAGAAATCCTTTCAAGTTCATGCTTGTATCAAGGTTTTTTGTTTTTGTTTTTTTTTGCATTTTATATTGGATAGAGTATTCCATGATATGGATAATATCACTGTTTAACTATTCATTCATCAAGACATTATTTCCAATACTTGACTCTGACTAATACAACTGCTGAGAACATTCATGTACATGATATTGTTTAGACCTAAGTTTTCATTTCCTGAAATGAGAATAAATGCACAGGAATACAGTTACATGGTAAGTATATGCCTAGTTCCTTGTTTTTTTTTAACTGCCAAACTATTTTCTAGAGTGGCATTTTGATATCTCAAACACATAAATACTGAACTAAATTAAAAAAAAAGTGTCTGGGGGCTGGGGAGACAGCATAATGGTTACGCAAAATGAGTTTCATGCCTAAAACTGACTCCGAGCACCCAGATTCAGTCCCCAGCAACACTAGTTGAGCAGTGCTCTGGTTAAAAATAAAGACAGACAGAGAGAGAAAGAGACAGACAGACGAAAGAGTTATGTTGGATCTGACCCTGTCCCCCAAGTCAGGTCATCAGGGTATTTTCTCTAATCTGACCTGGAGTTTTCCTGGCTGAGTAGTGTCTGTTAAATCTGAATCTCTCTCCTCCTAGGTGTGGTACAGATAGTGGAGGTGATATTGAATGGCATGGTTCTCATGTGTGTCGTGGCCTCCTACTTTGTCCTTGCTGGATTCAGTGCCAGTTTTGCCAGCGGTGGCGGCTTTGGGAACAACTATTACTCACCATTCGAGGGCACCGAGCTGGAACAGGTTCGGCAACTGGACCAGCAGTACACAGTCCTCCGGGCACCCCTGATATACGGCGGTGTGGCTGTTTCTCTGGGGCTGGGTGTCCTTACCATGGGAGTTTTACTCCAAGGAGCCAAGAGTCTAGCCAGACTACCAGAGAAGTGGCTGCTCCTGGAAGCAGTCTTCAGCCTACTAGCGGCAGTCGGCTACTGCATAAGCATTGGCTTTTTCCTTCATATAGCCTTGCGGATCAATGCCACAGATACTTGCAAAATGAGAGAGAGGCTCTATGCCCGCAAGGGTCTCACCTGGATGAACTGCCAGCTGGCAGGCACAGATGGGGCAGCAGCCACCTTTGCTTGTCTTCTGGTGGTTATGTATGGTGCCAGTGTGGTGCTGGCCCTCAGGAGCTACCGGGAACAGAAGCACTACAAAGAGAGCAGAGAGCAACACAGAAATTACAGCGATGTGCCAGAATACCTGTGGTCTGGAACACTCTGAGATCATCTTCTGGAACCTAAGTAGCAACACATCTCCCTTGTTTACCTCAAAAAAAAAAAAAAAAAAGATGGGGCCTTTAAAATCACAGATAACTGTGGGCTTCACATATTTTTTATAAACACTCTTTGGAGCCAGATGATTGATGATTTTTCTATCAGTCTTTGTTGGTTGAGAATTTGGAAAAATATCTCCATGTTTGCTACAAAGAGCAACATCAGACACTGGTATTTATACTCAAATGGAGCCTTTTACCAAAATAGGGTACTACTAATAATAATACTTTAATAATAATAGTAGTAATACCAAGAGACATTCTGAAAGATGAGAACTACATTTGGGTTAACAAGCCCAAAGTAAAAGTCACTAGAAGAAATATACCATTTTCCCCTGTATTTTATCTCTGATGAATGATTTTAAAGCAGCTGTGTGATGAAATTCTAAATGAGTAATTGCATTCTGATTTTCTCCTTGAGGGGAAAGTCTTCTGCTCAGATAGCTGAGTACTATGACCAGGACACAGTCCCAAAGAGTTTTGTTTTAGAGATGAAAGGCTGGTTTCTGACACATGTAGAGATGTTTTCAACATACATAAGCCTCAGGATTCCTGCATTAGAAGCAAGATATGTTTTCTGAAAACATTTCTAGTTAGTTTTTTGTGCCAATTCAGTCAGAATCCACTTTTCTGATATACTGGGTTGTCAGAAAAGTCATGATACATCTTTGCTTTGAAAAATAGAAAAATACATGATGACTTTTCCAACAACCCATTTTTCTTAAAGAGGGTTCTAAATTATACAAAATTCACAATGTCTGCAACTGATTTCAGAGATAAAGCAATTTACCAGACCATAAAATGCCTACTGGAGAATTTCTCATTTCTGTATTCTCTTCCACAATGGAAATACCCTAGAACTAGATCATAATGTCTTAGCACCTAGAATTATTATGTGTGTCATCAACACTGAATTTTAAAAATAAAGTTATTTTGATAATTTTAATCCAAAGTTTTATAGGTTTTCTTTATAGTCTCAGATTTTCCTATCAGTTACACTAGAAATATGTACTATATACATTCTTTTTTTTTTAATTTTTAAAAATATTCATTTTACTTTTTTGTTGCCTTTGTTTTATTGTTGTAGTAGTTGTTGTTATTGATGTCATCATTGTTGGATAGGACAGAGAAATGGAGAGATGGGGAAGACAGAGAAGGGGAGAGAAAGACACCTGCAGACCTGCTTCACCGCTTGCAAAGCGACTCCCCTGCAGGTGGGGAGCTGGGGGCTCAGACTGGGAACCTTATGCCAGTCCTTGCACTTTGCACCACCTGCGCTTAACCACTGCACTACCACCCGACTCACACTATATACATTCTTCTATGTCTTCTTAGTTGTCCTATTGCTTTTCAGCAACTCCTTTTCTTGTAGCACCTTTCACTTTCATATTATGCGTGAGATAGATTTCCACAACATAGTTTTGACATAAACCTTAGACTTTCTATGCCTGTAGTTATTAAGAAATCAAAAAACATAAGCCTATTCAAAATATGCCTAGAGGACTGTTTAAAAAAGTCATTTTCTTCTCATGTGTTAATTTTTGCCAATACATTTTTGCTGATTCTTTCCCTTCTCCATTTCACATCCCTCCAAACTTCTTTCCTTCCTGCATATGTTACCTTTCCTCTCTCAGTTCCTTTCATTAGCTAATTCTGTGTTAGTTCGTTTGTTTTAGTGTGTCAGAGTTTTGTTCCTGCACAATTCCACCACCACTCCCAGCAGACTAATATATGGAGAGGGGAGGGGGGAGGAGAGGCACCACCACACAGATCATGCATAGTGCTCCCTGTAGTGCTGGAGTTTGAAGCTGGGCCCTTGAGCATGGTAAAGTATAAGCTATCTCCTGATCCCAAATATTTTTCTTAATAAAAAAAATTATTTCTTATTTAATTAATTTATTTATTTTGAGAGA
Organism: Erinaceus europaeus; assembly: GCF_950295315.1. NCBI lineage: Eukaryota > Metazoa > Chordata > Mammalia > Eulipotyphla > Erinaceidae > Erinaceus > Erinaceus europaeus. Next base: position 134,514,924 of record NC_080163.1, read on the forward strand.
CTTTGACCAAGGCACTTTTCAGCTCTGGCATAATTAGTGCCAGGATCAAACACAAAGCCCCAAGTATACAAGTCCATAAGTTCTCTCTGGCTCAAGAGAGGTATTTGTTTTGTTTTGTTTTGATTTGTTTTGTTTGTTTTTCTCCTTTTTTCACCTGTGCCAGGACACAGAACCTAGGGTCTCACAGATGGAAAGCAAGTCCTATACTACTGAGACATGTCCCCTTCCTCATTAGCTAAATCACATCCAAGGTGAAAGACCAAAACTAAACCCCATACAGAAACGAGAAAGTGGGGGGTGGGCTTTGGTGCACTGGGTTAAGCATACACAGTAAGGAAAATAGATTATATATATTTTTTTTTAATATTTTATTTATTCCCTTTTGTTGCCCTTGTTTTATTGTTGTAGTTATTATTGTTGTTGTCGTTGTTGGATAGGACAGAGAGAAATGGAGAGAGGAGGGGAAGACAGAGAGGAGGAAAGACGAGACACCTGCAGACCTGCTTCACCGCCTGTGAAGCGACTCCCCTGCAGGTGGGGAGCCGGGGTTCGAACCGGGATCCTTATGCTGGTCCTTGTGCTTTGTGCCACCTGCGCTTAACCCGCTGCACTACAGCCCGACTCCCAATAGATTATATTTTTAAGAAAAGTTAAGTTTAGAGGAAAATAAACTGGAAATCTATACTACTGGGTTAAAATACAAACACTTGTAACACAGAAAGATGATTCTACTGTCTTAGTTGGAAGCAATGACTACAGTCCCACATGATTTTCACCAAGTGGTAGGCAGGCATGCTATTTAACAGCAGTAAAAATTAAGCAACCCATTCCACATCAGCTTTCCCCCAAAACCATACACTGCCACTATTCTCACCTAGCACTTTTCCCCTAAAATATATCTTATTTGGTCATTGCCCATATCTGCATCTTGTGTTTGATGAGATGAGATGTTGGCCTATCTGGCCTGTGTCACACCCAAGCCTTCCTTTAATGGAACCCTCCCTGAGTGCAGCCCTCTAATCATTGTTATTACAACACTTCATAGTTTTCTAATATTCAAGTGCTTCAAAAATTTCATTTACTATCACTTGTCAAGTGGGCAGGCCCAGATTTATTATTCATGTTTTACAGATGAGGAGGTGAAGGTTCAAATACCCGAACTAGTTTATCTAAGAACTGTTTTTCATTGCTCACAGTGACCAAGACTATTATTTCTACTAACACCTGAGAGAAAATGAACCTTGGAGAGGCTACATAACTTGCCTCTAGTCAAATCTTTTAAGTATCAGAGGCAAAATCCAGATCCAAAGAATCATTCACTGGGTTGTACACTGAGTGACTGGTAAGACTCATGCCATTTGGTATTACCAGAGAATCAATTTTATCACATGAAGCAGAGAACACACTCTGAACTCTCCTTCCCCCTTACCACGCTGGAGCAGGGAGGTGTGTCTCTCAGGACTGGGGTACTGAAGTAGATGGTGGCAATGGGCCTAGCACACTGAAGGTGCTCATATAATAGTTGCTAGAGGTTTAAAATGTTGATTTTGCCAAATGAGGAAACTGTAAAATTATTTTAAGTTGGCTTTTATTTGGAATGAGAACTAGCTAATCTTGTTTCAAAGATCAGAGGTTATAGGAGACAACCAAAGTGGACAAAGGGAAGGAACAATTTAGAGGTTTTAATACCCACCACTATGTCTGAAGTTCTAACACCAAAGCTATTATGTATGACAGATACAATGGCCAGATTATCCACTTAGTAACGACATGACATTAACTCTGACTTGCTTGATAGGAATAGCAGGTTGTTTACAAGTGAGTTTCTCTAAACAGTTAATAAGTTGATTGATGCATTTTCAATCAATAAGATGACTGTCTCCTGTTTGGAATTAACTAAATCATAAATCAAGCCAGAATATAATGTTTCTTAATTTTAAAAAAATTACTGTTATGTCATCTTAGAAGGTGTTCAGAAATACTTATCTTACCTTAGCTCATACTTTCAGAGTGTCATGGAATATGTTTCATTTATCTTCTCCTAAAGCAAGAAAAAGCAGAAGAATCCTAACAGTGCTTTTGGTTAGGAAACCAATTCTACATGCAAATTAGATAAATAAAAGTTTTGTGCTAAAATATTTATGATGACAGGTATTTCATTTTAAAACAAAGCCATGAAAAAGTATTCCATTTATTTAATTTATTGTTATTTTTTACAAACAATAGATTTGCTGCAACATGCTCTGGCTCGTATTATTCAATTAAAAAATTTAACACATTTCAAAAATATCAAAAATACACTATAGTGTGTCTTGGGACTACAACAATGATTGCACAAAACCATAAGATATGAACTCACTGTCTGGATGTTATCCATTGGCAACAGTGAGCAAAAACCCTATAGCATCTGGGAGAAGTGCATGACATTTAGAATACACGGAGCATATGTGTGATTGATCACCAAATGAGGGGAACAGCAGGATTTATTGTAACTGCTTTTCTCAATCTAGAAAGTGCTTGCCCACCTATGGTGGAAAAGTCACTAACTGGAGAGAAAGATTTAACTTGCCTCCGTGATTGTGGGAGTATGAAAGGCCCCACCTAGAGGAAGTAAAAAGCAACACACAACAGTTCTATAGTGATGTTGCAGACATCACTGAATGGCTTGGAAACTAATTAATAATTGGTACATTTATCGATAACAGCCAAGTGCTCCCTTACGGAGGTCTCTTCATTAACAATTATTGAGTAGATAGAGGTGAGCTTGTGGCTTCCAAATACCTGCTTTTGCTGAAGGTCTACATGGAAAGAAGAGCATCATTTTGATATTCGGCTGATTAGCCAAACATAACTGGCTCCATCTCCTAGAAAATAGCACTCACTACAAACAATTATAATAGCACCCAATGGTTACCAAGCTGCTTATGCTGGCTCTTCTATATGACAGGAAAGTGAATCCATCCACTTATTGCACACACATACTCCACAGTAGTATAATAAAGCCCTCACTTATATTAGGAGTGGTAATTCAATGACTCTATGGTAGCACTGTTGTTTTGTGACATACTAGCATTCAAATTTTCAGATACATCTCCAATCCTAGATAAAATTAAGAACAGCATAGGTCTGTAGACTTATTTGTTTTCTTTCTTCCATGGGACTCCTACTAAACAGCTTTGATAAAGAGTACTGATAATTACTCAGGTAATCTCTTACATTTTTTTTTCTATCAAATGGGAGGTACACACAGACCTGAGAAGTATGCAGAGACCAGAATCTCTAGGTGAGAGATCAACCATGCTCTCTCCAACTGGGGAACACATCCTCTGGGTAAAGTTCTAGGAAGTAAACTACATTCACGTGGAGACAAGTAACTGGCTTTCTCTTACTGCCTGGCAGTCTAATCTGGTCATATAATGGCAGTTAATTATTTCATAGGTCAAAAGAGTCTGTATATTTTTGGCAATGGGCTATAGCCTTTTTACTGACTGTTAATATAGAGCAATTACAGAGAAAAAAATAAAAGAAATTATAAAAAAAATCAGTTTTTGGTATAGCCTAAAGGTTTTCAATATAACCGAAATGTTTCCTGAAAAAAGCTACCACATAAAGTAACATCTGGAATTTTAGAGTCTTTCTGACTAAAAACTAAATGCAATTAATTTTAATAGATTTTATCTTGGGTCTAGGTTTAATATTGATTCCAGTAAGTAGGATGGGAAACAAAGAGAAGACAAAAGTTCACAGATAAAGGGTGATTTTTAAGAGACTATACTATGAAAGTGGTATATTCCCAAAATAACTTTCTAGACATCACTATTCTATAATTCAAAGGTTCTGTTATCTAGGTAGAAAGATGTTTTACATCATCCATAACTATTATCTTGGGTTTTTCCTTCATACTTCCATATAAAAATAAGGCAGCAACACACTATTATACTCATCCTTCTTATAGTACCTTTGTACTGTGCTCCCTACATCAAACAAAGACCTGAGTTCTAGAAATTTTCGGTAACTGACCAGTAGTTTAACACAGGAAATTTAGGTGTTTGGGGATTCAAATCAAGATTTTGAGAAACTGAATATTTGGCAACCAATGAAGTATGTGTCCCCCACCCCCTACCCCCAAGAGTACTTCCCTCAAGGTCAAGAGGCCAATTCTCTTCTAATCTGCTGGTAAATTCCTAGCAAGTGTCATATCTGTCAAGAAGTTATTCTCTCATCTCTCTCTCTCTCTCTCTCTCTCTCACACACACACACACACACACACATACACAACCTATGAGATGATGAAGGTACAGAACCATTTGTGAACAGGTCATCTAGTTTTCTACTATTGCTTTAGCAAAAACTAAATAAAGAACCCACCTTCCAAATTTACATATGTAAAATCAATCCTATTCTTAACATTTTTTTTGTGAAACAAATAAAAATGGTTCCACTCTTATTTTCTTTTGAACTGTCAAAGTATTCTAAAAATTCAAAGCACATTCCCCACTGGGCAAAATCAAGCAATATCAACATTTTGTAAAACAGAAATTTATGTCCTAAGTAAACCTTCTAATGGAGAAGGTAACAGAGTAGAAATCTAGAAGGAACTGCTTTTTGCTAGGAGTATGTGGAATGTGCAAAAAAACCAATAAACCAGGTTTCTGTAAATTTGGAAATTTAACTTAGGCAGTACTCTGAAACCATGTGAGGTGGATAAGCAGTTTTCATAAGAGTACTCTGTTAAACATTAAAGAAGTAAACTCTCAACTAGATTCCAACATTTCAGAAAACCAGTCCTCTGCTCTAGAGTAAGAGATGGAACATATCTAACCAGTGAGCACCAGCCATCCATTCTCATTCAGCCTTAGCCTGTTTAGAGTCATCTGATATAACTCAAAGTTACTTGGATATGAGCAGCATCAGCTGTAGTCCTACATATGAGACTGCTAACTCTATCACATTATATTAAGAAGCCAATCCCCAAATGCCTCTCTGATGATCTGCTGGGAACTTCCTAGCAGGTTTCACATTTATCAAGGAGTTATACTCTTATTCTTATCTAGGGTGAAGCAATTTTAGTCCCTCCTCTATCTTCACTCCCCACCCCCCCAAAAAAAAGATGACCCCTACCGCCAAAGTTTCTCAGGAGTTTTCACAGTCTGACACCCAACAGTTAATCACATTCCCAGAACTTTTTCTAGTACCCTCATAAAAGGCTCCAACACCTCATTCTGCCTGTGGATAAAGGTGCTGGGCTGCCTCTAAAAGATTGGCTCGAGTGCAGATTCAAAAATAAAAAGTTCACAGTCAATGAAAAGTGCTCTCATTACATCACATTACATACATAAATTATCTGTTTGATTGGTTCTACATTTCCAATAAATGTCATTTTGATAGGCTGTATTCTCGTAGAGAAGAATGAAAAGTCATGTGACTAGTCACATTACATCCCATCAGTTAGGTTGAGATATAAGGTGATTTCTCTGTCACAAAGATCCATCAGCAGCAATTAGTAAAGGGAATCAATCTTCAGTTATTTCCTCCACAGAGATAGTCCCTTTCCTGCCCAGGCAGGCAAATTCTCAAAATTATCCTAGGAGAGAAAGGGTTAATGGCAGGTGGTAGGACTGACAGAATATCATCTGCTTTCTTCCCAGTAACTCTGGGAATTCCAATGCAAGTTATTTCTGAAACTTAACACTGATGGTGTTTCCTAGCTTAACCAGGGCAAGACCCTGATAGCTCTCACCCTTTTTTGGCCCCAAGTTCTACCCCATGAATCTGCAATTTATAAATGCAGAGGCAAAATGCCTGTGAAGGGTCCACTACCCCAACATTACACAGCCACCTCTAATACTGGCTCCTGGGGAGAATTATAGTGCTGTGTCAAACTCCTCTGGGAGCTCGGTCCTGTCCTCTTCACTAGGCTCAGATTCAGGCCTGCTTTCATGGTGTTGTTTCATTTGCTCCTTCACTTCCTCTTCCAGGTCACGAGGTACAACAAACTGATCCTCTGGTTCCAGTTGAGTAGGGGCAGCAAAATAGCCAGTTTTCTTCTTGGGAACTTCTGTTGCCACTTCAATAAGGTTCAGACTATCTTCTAGGGGCACAACAGAGCCATTTGAAAGTTTCTTCCCATAGAGACAGGAAGTAGAGGGAGACTTCTGTAACTCCATTCTGTCCTTGCTCACTGGAAGAAGTATGCCACTATTTACACTGTTCTGTCTTCGGATCCCAAGAAGCAATCCTCTGCCCCGTTCCACAGGACATGGAGTAAGACTTTTCTTTGTAAGAATAGGAGAGTTCTCAAGATCTCTTCCCCTGCAGCAGTGGATATCAACTTCTACTTCTACCTTGCTGCCATTTGTTATCACTCCCTCCACAGGCTGATCATCATCACTATCCAGGCCATTGTCAGACTGGTTACTTGAGAAAGTTGCACAAGAAGGCTGGCGTTGAAAAATCCCAGAGGTGGGTGTCGGATGAAGGCTGCAGCGCCTATCTGACCTTGGAAGTAAGCCAGCATCCAGGCCACCGGTGTTATGTTCATCAGAAGCCGTGGAACCCACCTCACTGCTCACCTCTGAGGTGGACATTTCACTGCTGAACTCAGAAGCAATACCACTGCTGGAGGAAGGAGTGGTTGGCTTTGGGGGGTCTTTGATGATGGTAGATGAAGCAAATCCCACAGGACCTAGGAGGGTAAGTCCATTCATTTCACAAGTGCAGCCTTCCTCACCAATGTTCAAATAAACCACCATTGCTCCTACATTGTCCTGACAGCCATAACTCTGAGCTAATGTGCACAGTTTCTTGGCAGCTGCTAATGGGTCCTGTACATGGCGTACTGCATTAATAGCTTCTATATATGACAAATGTTCCCACAATGATTTGTTTCCCAGAATTAGCAATTCATCTTGAATGGTAAGCGGAGTGGAAGATATGTGGGGCCTGGGAAGGATCCACGGGTAGAGGTATGTACAGCCCAGCATCCGGGTACAGCAGGTAACTCCATTCACTTTGTTATCCTAGAGATAAGAATGAGGGTTAAAGAATAGAAATATATCAGGGGAGGGGATGGAATGTGGAGTTCTGGTAGTAGGAGTTGTGTGGTGTTGTACCCCTCTTATCCTATGGTTTTGTGTTTCCTTTTTATAAATAACAATTAAAAAAAAACAAAAAACTACCACAAGTAGTAGGTTAAAACAACAGCAAAAAAATAAAGTAAAGGGAGTCGGGTGGTGACGCAGTGGGTAAAGCACACATGACGCAAAGTGCAAGGACCAGCGTAAGGATCCCGGTTCGAGCCCCTGGCTCCCCACCTGCAGGGGAGTTGCTTCGCAAGCAGTGAAGCAGGTTTGCAGGTGTCTATCTTTCTCTCCCCCTCTCTGTCCTCCCTTCCTCTCTCCATTTCTCTCTGTCCTATCCAACAATGATGACATCAAGAACAATAATAATAACTACAACAATAAAACAAGGGCAACAAAAGGGAAAATAAATAAATATAAAAAATATATAAAAAAGAATGTAAGCTATAAAAAATAAGCAACAATGACAGGTGATTTTATATCTTTCTGGATCACAAAAGCTTAGGAATCTACAATAAAACAGAATTAAGATGTTACATGACTTCTTAAGATCTGTTATTTTAACTGGATTTGCCAAAATAAATGTTATCTGATTGTGAAAGAACAAAGTATCATATGATTATTATATCAGATAATTCAGAAAACTTAAGTTAAAACTTTTAATTTTTTTATTTTTAATTTATTTATTTTGGATAGATAGAGAAATTGAGAGGGAAAAGAGAGCTGGGGGGGGGGAGAAGGGGAGGGGGAGAGAACCAGGGTCCTCATGCATTGTAATATGTGTGTTCTACTTACTAAGTGCACTACTACCAGGCCACAAAAACTATTTAAAATTTAGTGGCCATTAAGCGCATGTGGCACAAAGCACAAGGACCGGTCAGGATCCTGGTTCAAGCCCCCGGCTCCCCACCTGTAGGGGAATCACTTCACAGGTGGTGAAGCAGGTCTGCAGGTGTCTCTCTGTCTCTCTTCCTCTCTACCTCCCCCTTTTCTCTCAATTTCTCTGTCTCTACCCAATAACAAATAAATAAAGTTAAAAAAAAACAACCATTATTTAACATATGGAAACAAAAAAAAATTTTTTTTAATTAAAAAAAAAAAACCCAATGATAAACAATCCATTTTAAGTGGGCAACACGTGAACATAATTCCACTTTGTGGTAAACAAGGTTCACATGTAGTTGTTAAGGGCTCTTTGAAAGCAAGTATGTTATGCTAATCCCTAAAAAAAGAAGAAAAGCTATAAAAAAGCAAAAAAATAAAATAAAATAAAAGAACAACAGAGCATATTAGGCCAGACTATTTTGAAACTTTGAATTTTACAACAGGATGTCAAATTATAGAACTTGTATTTGGGGAGTCGGGCGGTAGCGCAGCGGGTTAAGCACACGTGGCGCAAAGTGCAAGGTCCAGCGTAAGGACCTGGTTCAAGCCCCCAGCTCCCCACCTGCAGGGGAGTCGCTTCACAAGTGGTGAAGCAGGTCTTCAGGTGTCTATCTTTCTGTCTTTCCCCCTCTCTGTCTTCCCCTCCTCTCTCCATTTCTCTCTGTCCTATCCAACAATGACGACAACAATTAACAACAATAACTACAACAATATAACAACAAAAGCAACAAAGGGAATAAATAAATATATAAAAAAAAGAACTTCTATTTGGTATAACAAATCAGCTCAATAGGAAATAAATCAAGAAAGAAACCTACATTTGTTGGATGGAACTTGGAAGACATCATGTTAAATAAGATAGTCAAAAAGGGAAGGACAAATGTCAAATGATCTGATAGGTGGAACTTAGGAAATAAAGACAGAGAGGGAAACCACAAAGTGAAACTTAGACCAGGTGTAGTGTACTGCACCAAAGCAAAGGGGACTCTGGAAAAGGGAGGGAACCTTGAGATCCTACTGCAGGAAGCATGGAGTAATGAGAAGTTGTACCCATGTGTCAACAATTGCACTGTAAGTCATTAAACCCCCTCCAATTAAAATGAAAAAATAAAATCAACGAAGTAAAAGCAAATACATATATCTGCATTTGTTATCCACTAATATGTCTGATAGATTGAAAATGAAGGTTTTTATTTATAATCAGCTTAATTTTACTAGATGCTTATTATATTTTCTTCTGGTACAATCATCTTCTCAGAATTTACAAGGCTTGACAGGAACAAAATATACATTCAATTCCTCTATGCAGAGTAACATTCCCTAATTTGGGAAATAGAAGTGACTGGTGAAAGTTGAGATTCACCTCTGTTATGATGGCTTTTTGGTCCTTCACCCTTTGAGATTCTTCTGAGTCCTGTTCTAGGCTGAAGACTTTAGAGAGGGGCACTGGTTTCCCACTTCGGCACAGCACTGCTTGACATGTGCCAACATTAGCCACAGTCAAGCTGAAACTACTTTTGGGGTCAGCAGCATCAGGACGGATATAACAAAGAAGAGCAGAGGAGCCCAACTTTTGGCCAGCCATTCCTAATTTCCTGTTTACAAAGAAAATAAAATGAAGACACAGTAGTTTAAGTAGAAAAGTGGCAGTGTCCATGCTTGTGATTTCCTTGTTTTTCGTTCATGTGACTGAACCAGTCTCACCTAGATTATTATTATTTTTAATTATTTTATTTGATAGGACAGAGAGAAATTTAGAGAGAAAAGAGGGATAGGGACACCTGTAGCACTGCTTCGCTACTTTTGAAGCTTTCTCCCTGCAGGTGGGGGCCAGGAGCTTGAACTCAAGTCCTTACGTACTGTGATGTGTGCACTTAACCAGGCATGACTTCACCTATCCCCATCTCACCAAGATGATTCACCAGAGGGCAGTATCTTATGATAAATGATGATGGCAAAGAAAGTCTTGCCTTGGTGGCATGGTAGTGGCACAATGGGTTAAGCGCACATGGTGCAAGGCGCAAGGACCCAAGTAAGGATCCGGGTTCAAGCCCCCAGCTACCCACCTGCAGCGGAGTCAGAAGTCGCTTCACAGGCGGTGAAGCAGGTCTGCAGGTGTCTTATCTTTCTCTCCTCCTCTCTGTCTTCCCCTCCTCTCTCCATTTCTCTCTGTCATATCCAACAATGAACGACATCAACAATAACAATAATAACCACAACAAGGCTACAACAACAAGGGCAACAAAAGGAGGAAAAAATGGCCTCCAGGAGCAGTGGATTCATGGTGCAGGCACTGAGCCCCAGCAATAACTCTGGAGGAAAAAAAAAAAAAAAAAGAGAGAAAGTCTTGCCTTCTATTTTTAGCTGATGAGAAGAGAGATTTTTTAAAAAGATTAAGATGGGATGCCAGTTAAAGTGCCTTTTTCTCTATGTGATCATAGTCTGATACAATACAATAATCACATACAATAATGGCCTCATGTAGTGAGTTTCAACCTACCATATTAGAACCACCAAGAGTGCCTTCTTTTTCTAAGATTCATTTTATTTATATAATGAGAGTTTCACATGAAACAGAGAGGGAGTGAGTAAGAGAAAGAAGCCTGAGCACAACTTTGACACAAGTATGGGTGTCTAGCTCTCAAAACATTTAAAGAAAAAAAAAAGTGGGGTGGGAGGGTAGGCAGTGGAGCACCTGATAGAGTACACACATTACCATGTGCAAGGACCTGGGTTTGAGTTCCCACTGCCCACCTGCAGGAGATAGTTCATGAACAGTGAGGCAGGTCTGTAGGTATCTTTCTCTCTCCCTAACTCTCCTTCCCTCTCAACTTCTATCTGTCCTATATACTAAAAATAGGAAGAAAAAGAGGGAGGAGAGAGAGAAAGGGAGGAAAGAAAGCAGGAAGGGACGGAGGGAAAAAATGGCCACTGGGAGCATAAGACTCATAGTGCCAGCACCAAGCCCCCAGCAATAGAGAGAAAGAAAGAATAGTATGGAAACTTCCTTCTATGTGGTGGGGACTAGTCTCAAACCTGGGCCATACACATGACAAAGCAATACACTATCCAAATGAGCTAGTTTGCAAGTCCCTTATAGATGACACTTTCAGTTTTCAGGTAACTGAAACTATGAATGCAAAATAGCAGATGAGAGGGGGACACTATATAGGTCCCTCCGTATGTGGCTTAAACTTCAATGAGAAGACTAAATAATAAGCATTCCCTCTGGCATATGGTGGTACAGAGGACTGAACCTGTAATCTTGAAGCCTCAGGAATGAAAGTCTTTTACGTGACCATTATGCCACCCTTCCTGAATGCTTCTCTCAAGTCATACCAAATAATATTGCATCCGCTGATCCCAACCTAATCAACACAATGAGTACCACCTCAGCATGCTTCACTTCAGACTGTATCCAGAGACTTCAGGTGGGGAATGTCAACCCTTCAGCTTCATTACCCAGGTGAGACCTTTCCTTTCATAGTATTCTCTAATTCCATTCCAGGCAGTTCACTTCCTAACAAAGTCCCAAAACCTAGATAAAGACCAGGTCCCGTGAGATAGAGCATATGTCCACATGTATCCATAAACTAGGGCAAAATATATACCTGAAAGCAAAAGCACACAATAGTCTGCAGTGAGTCAGTATAAAGTTCCTAATGAAATTGTATCTAATTAGACTTAGATATCCTCACCTACTTCCTATACAGTTCTCTCACTCACTCCAAAGCTAACCTTAGCAAAGCAAGGACTGCAAAAGCTGAATAAGGGCAAGAGACAGGCATACTTTAATGATGGTGATGATGATGATAGTCACTATCAGGCCAACCCATCAGCTGGGGCCCTATTCGGGGAGTCCCAAACAGACATGATGGGCCTAAACCTCAAATAAATCCCTCTCCCCATTGTTACCGGTCATCTCTATCAGGATCAACAAAATAGACCCCTTTGTGGGCCCCCCCCCCATAGGACCGTGCCCTCAACTTGGATCAACAATGGTAGAGAATGTTCCATCCTCCAGAGAGAGGCTGGACAACATACTCTATGCTACACCTGAGGAAGATGGGTCGATATTAGGGCAGCTTGGAATGTTTCTACTCATGACCACAGAATGTGAGCTCAGATCTAGAGGGATGAAGAGGTCACACAGGCTCCTAAGCTGAATATGGGCCCCAGACCAAATCATATCGATGGGGTTTGCAGTCAACAATATTTATACCCCCTTCCCATATTAGGGAGCTACTCTCTTCCCTGATCCAGCTTTCTGTCCCTTTTCCAGCCATGACATCATCTCCCCAGACAATAACTTGGATTCACCTGCATATCAGATTTCAGGTTCACGGGGAAAAAAACTAGTATAGCCACAGGCCCTTTGTAATATAACTAAAATATGCCTACTAGCTATCTACAAAATGGAGGACCCCCCCCCCCAACACTTCATCTGCACTATTCCAGCCTTTAGGTCCATGATTGTTCAACAATTTGTTTGGCTTTGTATGTTAACTCTCTTTTCAGTCACCAGGTTGCAGATGCTAGCATGATGCCGACCAGACTTCCCTGGACAGAGGACCCCACCAATGTGTCCTGGAGCTCAGCCTCCCCAGAGCCCCACCCTACTAGGGAAAGAGAGAGGCAGGCTGGGAGTATGGATCGACCTGTCAACACCCATGTTCATCGGGGAAGCAATTACAGAAGCCAGACCTTCCACCTTCTGCATCCCACAATGACCTTGGGTCCATACTCCCAGAAGTTAAAGAATAGTAAAGCTATCAGGGGAGGTGATGAGATACGGAGTTCTGGTGGTGGGAATTGTGTGGAGTGTACCCCTCTTAAAACCATAGTGTACCCCTATGGTTTTGTTAAAGTTTCCTTTTTATAAATAAGTAAAAAAATGAATTTCTATTTTAAGAGAAAAAAATAAATATTAAAATGAAAAAAAAAGAATCAAAATGCTATGATTGGGGAGGTCCAGCACCGGACTCTCAAGCATGAGGTCCTAATGTTCAATCCACAGAAGCACATGTACCAGAGTGATGTCTGGCTCTTTCTCTCTCCTCCTATGTTTCTCATAAATAAATAAATAAATAAATAAAATCTTTAAAAAAAAAAAAAAAAAAGAATCAAAGAGCCATATCCTATGCTGATATAGAAACACCAATGAAGATGAACCACTAGTTCACCTTGGTTTTATATTTACAATTTAGACCCCAACCTTCTAGTTTGGTAAGATTTATTTTCCAAACGCGGGCCTGGGTTAGGAATTATTCAGCCCACCTGCTTACCTGTGAGATACTAAGAAGGTATTAACCATGAAAACTGTATCATTTGTTGACTGCTGCACCTCTTCTAAAAGCACATCTGCCATCGTACACTGAAGCAATCGAGGGAGCTCCTCATTTCGGTCTCCATCAAACATGCCATACACAGCGCCTACCCCTTCCGCAAAATTATCCACAGCTAAGGCAGATATACAGAGTCTATTATAGAAACATGATAAGAGCAAACATTAAATAAATTTAAAAAGTACTGGTAAAAGACTGTTTTCTAGGAAGCTACATATTAGCTTTTCAATGTTGTTAAAGGTTTGAAAGACTCAGTGTTTTATCTTAAAAATGACTGAAAACTAGTACTGGTAAAACCCTTTAGCCAAAGGTTCTAAGAGCACAACTGTGGTTTAACAAGTTGAGTTTATTATAAGGCTTGCAGTGAGGGAAAAGTACACACCATGTAATTTCAGGCCATAAAGGGAAGAGTACTATGGAAAGATGTTAACAGAAGATTTAAGCTTTGGTAGAGTTAGTTGGGTCATTTTGGTGTAGCTCTAACAAAGTGGGAGATTACCCAAAACTTGTTGCTGTCAGAAAGCAGGGTCATCTATGGTTGGGACCTCAATGGATTTAATCTAGGGGAAGAACATTAGCACAAGAACAACACTGTGATTATAAAAAAAAAAGTAGCATTCACTCATTTTTGTTATGAGGTAAGTGTTAAGTGACTTTGTGGCCTGTGTGTCCATGACCAAGATACTCACTTATTTCTCTGCCCTGCCATCTCAGCCAGCCCATGGCTCCAAAAGGTTGATGTAACTGTAGAATCAGTGGTTGGCAAAGGTTTCTGATCAATTTTCAGGGTTGTGATATGGCTGTAGGATGTGAGGAAGGAAAGATTAAATAGTATACAATTTGGCATTTTATACAAACTATCCCAACAATAATATATGTTTTCACAAAAGAATTAGATGAAAGACTAAGAAGCTGTAGTGTGTTAAATCACTGGCCAAAGACAGAAAGAAGGAAGGGGGTGAAAGGAAAAAATAAGAGGCTGACTTCTTTCTTTTTCTTGCCTACTTTTTTCCTTTTTTTTACAAAATTTATTTATTTTACAATTAATGCCATTTCCAATAAATAAAATATTTTAAATTTAATTTACTTATTTATTTATTTTTATACCAAAATACTGCTCAGCTGGCTTACAGTGTATGGGAGATTGAACCTCAGGTATGAAAGTCTTTTTACATAACCATTATGCTGTTTCCCTTGCATAAATATTTTCAAAGGTTAAGTTTATTTGTTTAGAGAGAAAGAGAGAGAGAGAGCGCAGAGACCAGAGTGTTGCTCTAGCATATGGTGTGCCGGGTCAAATCTAAGACCTCACGACTCAAGTCTAGCACTCTACTACTGTGAAAAATCCCTTATTATTAAGTATTTGTACAGATGGAATGAATCTGCATTCATTCAAATGTGATAATATAATGTGTGCTATGTAAAATACCTATGCCTGCCATGTGAAAATAATCAGTATGTGGCTGTGCAGTAGCCATAATGCTATATTCTAATATAAATGGGTTGATACTGGATAGAACACTTGTTAATAAATAAAGCAAAAAAGAGAACCAAGGAATCTTATGGGCCAACTCATTCTATCCCTTTAACAGGAAGTTAAGAAGTAGTTAAGAAGACCCATGTTTGGCTGCTGTGAGTGGAAGCACATGTGAATTCAATTTCCTACCTAAATGTGTCCAGTGTCTTGTGTTCCAGAACTAGATTTGTATTTCCAGTCAGGTCAAGGTCCTGTAATGTTGCAGGTAAAGCCTCTGGAATCAGGATTTCTGTCAAATCATTGCAACTTAGGTCTACAAACTGAAAATATAAAGATCGAAAGAAATATACACCATAAGAATTCATAACTCTAAATGCCCTACAGTACTCTCAAAGGGAACTTAATTTCTTCTCAATAATCTATTAAATATACTGTGATCCCAAACTGCCACTTTTTTTCTTAATGTTTTAACCACTTTCTTTTATTCATACCCTTGCCATCTCTACCTAGAAAGACATTCATCTCAGAGTATAAAGGTACCTGGATTTGAGGCAACTGTAGAATTTCTGGGAAAATGCTAATGTTGTTGGAGTGTGCAACAAGGGTGTGCAGTCTCTTGCAGTTTGCTATAGTCGTGGGAATGGTTTTAAGCTTATTGCCACTTAGATTCAGTTCTTCCAATTGCTCCAATTTATTTAATTTGCTGAAAGAGAAACAAAAATATCATTGTACACTCAAACTGAACTATCACACCAGTTGTATAGAAGCCACAGTACAGAGAGACAACCTGGTCTTGGTCCACTGCCAGGTGACTGTTCAGAATGACTCATCAGACCCCAGAGCTCAGGTGGCCGCTCCTGCTGAGTCCCAGTTTACTCTGCGTCTCAGCATGTTATATGGGCTGAGGCTCCTCTTACAGCTGCTAGATCTCATGGATATGAACACCTTCCTATTACCTGACTTATAACACACAGCTGAATCAGTATCTCCCAAGAGTTGGTAGATTTTAATCATGGTACATGTTTTATGCCATTAACTAGCTGCAAAACCTGGGTAAGTTAATGTCAGTGTGTTTCAATATGCTAAGCTGTAAAGGTAAAAAGTCATACTAAATCATCAATGAGATTTCATTCAGTTTTAAATTTCTTTTTCTTTTTGCCTGCAGGGTTATTGCTGGGGCTCGATACCAGCACTATGGATCTACTGCTGCTGACAGCCATTTTTCTTCTATATGTTATCAGATAGGACAGAGAAAAAATGAGAGAGGAGGGAAAGACAGAGAGGGGGAGAGAAAGACAGATATCTGCAGCCCTTGGGAAGCGACCCCCCCACACACACAAGTGGAGAGTCAGGGGCTTGAACCAGGATCCTTGCACAAGGTCCTTGCACTTTGTACTATGCACTTACCCTGGTGCACTACCTCCTGGCCCCCAGTTTTAAATTTCTATAGCTATTATTCATAATACATCTTCACTAAATATCCAAAGTTCAACTGCCCCCCCCCGCCCCTGTACACACACATACACAAACGACTGTGCTAGGAACCATATCACTAGTGGCTCACATTGTTCTACTGAACTGAGAAAAGCTTACTATACAGTAAGCAAATTTACTCAGAGTATTTAATTATTATAAATTTCTGATCTTTAAAAATATTGACTTAAAAAATTATAAATACCTGTAACACAGCCAAGAAGTTTGGAAAATAAATAAATCATCTACAACTAAACCAATCTAAAACAATGAGTTCATTTTGCTGAACTGCTTACCAAAATGCATG
The DNA here is from genome assembly GCF_950295315.1 of Erinaceus europaeus. Taxonomy (NCBI): domain Eukaryota; kingdom Metazoa; phylum Chordata; class Mammalia; order Eulipotyphla; family Erinaceidae; genus Erinaceus; species Erinaceus europaeus. Next base: position 134,531,490 of record NC_080163.1, read on the forward strand.
TTTCATATAAAATTTGCTATGCACTTTTCATAACATATAATGAATGTTTCTAGAAAATTCACATACTTTTTGAATAGCTAAGTTTAGGGAATTAAAATTTTATTATATAATTATATTCACTATGAAATTTGAAAAACAGAAACAAAAACTTTCAGTCCCACATTCTCATTCTTTTTTTTAAATATTTATTTATTCCCTTCTGTTGCCCATTTTATTGTTGTAATTATTATTGTTGTTGTTATTGATGCTGTTGTCATTGGATAAGATAGAGAGAAATGGAGAGAGGAGGGGAAGACAGAGAAGGGGAGAGAAAGATAGACACCTGCAGACCTGCTTCACTGCCTGTGAAGCGACTCCACTGCAGGTGGGCTTGAACCGGGATCCTTATTCCAGTCCTTGTTCTTTGTACCACGTGAGCTTGACCAGCTGCGCTACCACTGGACTCCCCACATTCCCATTCTTTACATAGACTTTAATCTTCAAATTAAAAAACTATGCCTGTAACACATTGATTTAATATTTAGGTTTCGTGGGAGTTGGGCGGTAGCGCAGCGGATTAACCGCACATGGCACGAAGCGCAAGAACCGGTGTAAGGATCCCAGTTCAAGTCCCCGGCTCCCCACCTACAGGGGAGTTGCTTCACAGGCAGTGAAGCAGGTCTGCAGGTGTCTATCTTTCTCTCCCCGTCTTCCCCTCCTCTCCCCCCCCTCTCTGTCCTATCCAACAACGACAACATTAATAACTATAATAAAACAACAAGGGCAACAAAAGGGAATAAATGGTTTTTTAAAAAAGATTCAGATTCTGTTTTATGAGAGAAGAGAGAGAAAGAGACACCAAAGCACCACTCAACTCCAGCATATATGGTGCTGAGGATTGAACTTAGGGCTTAATGTATGTCAGTCCTGTGTTCTACAACTGAGACAGCTTCCTGCCCCTATATTGTTTTAGAACTTAACATAAGGCAGGATTCTTGCCTTGTCTGAAATGACCAAAGTTTGGATTTACCTTGCAGGAAAAGTCTGTAGCTGGTTGTTTGCAAGATGTAAAACTCGAAGGTGTGGGTGCCCCACAAGGACGGGTACACACTGATCTGTTAGGAGGTTGTTGGTCAGGTAGAGCAGCTGCAGTGCACTCAGACTCTCCTCCCCAGCAGAAGCAGATGGCAAAGACTCCAGACTATTTGCAGATGCATTCAAGTATCTGAGACTGACAGAGCACATATAATTGTACATTTCCTTCAAGGTTATTTGCTATCTTCTTGTGTAGAAAACATCATATAATAGCAGTATGAACAGAACTATTCCATACTCCCAAACTTGTGACAAAAGAAACTTCCTCCAGGTAGTTTTTTTTGTTTGTTTTCCTTCAGGTTTATTACTGGGCCTTAGTGCCAGCAGTATGAATCCACCACTCCTGGTGGACATTTTTTTCCATTTTATTCAATAGGACACAAAAATTGAGAGGGGAGGGGGAGATAGAGGAGAGTGAAAGACACCTGCAGACCTGCTTCAGGGCTCAAATCTGGATCCTTGCATGGGTTCTTGTGCATAGTATTACATGCACTTAACTGGGTGTGCCACGGCACAGCCTCCAAGTAGTTTTCTCTAACTGCTTCTACTCAAAGTTTCCTTGACTCAACTCCTGTAAGCTAAACAGAACATACGCTTGGTTGTGTTTTTGGACTTCTATGGTAGTCTGATTCAATCTAGTGTCATCCTTTACTTTGTGTGGCCACTGCAACTGTATTATTGAGCCCACTGTTCACAAATATCTGAACTGTGAAAAGATACTCTTTAGGAAAAAATTTTACTGGTTTATCAGCAAACGTATTTAGTCAATCTCGTAGTAATAGGAACATAAGCTATCTCTAATAGTTTACTGTTATAAACAATGTAATGAACACTTCTGTATCTTTTCCCAATTATTTCCTTCTCTGTCTCTTTAATGTGGCACTGGGGGGCGAACTCAGGACCTCATGCATGTAAGATACTGCTGAGCCTCCTGGCTTTAACTTTTATTCTATATTATTAGAAGCAGGAAGAGAATTACAACATCAGGGGCCAGGTGGGGGTGCAGCTGGTTGAATGCACATATTACAATGCACAAGGACACAGGTTTGAGCTCCTAGTCCCTATTTGTAGGGGGGAAGTTTTTTTTTTTTAAGTAAATTCTTTTTTTTTAAATATTTATTTTATTTATTCCCTTTTGTTGCCCTTGTTGTTTTATTGTTGTAGTTATTATTGTTGTTGTTGTTGTTGGATAGGACAGAGAGAAATGGAGAGAGATGGGAAAGACAGAAAGGAGGAGAGAAAGACAGACACCTGTAGACCTGCTTCACCGCCTGTGAAGCGACTCCCCTGCAGGTGGGGAGCGGGGTTCGAACCGGGATCCTTATGCCGGTCCTTGTGCTTTGCGCCACCTGCGCTTAACCCGTTGCGCTACAGCCGACTCCCAGGGGGGAAGTTTTATGAGTGGTGAAACAGTGGTGCTGATGTCTCTCTAGCTCTCTCCCTATCATCCCCTCTCCTCTTGATTTCTGACGGTCTCTATCTAACAAATAAAGATAGTTTGAAAACAATTAATTGAAAAAACAAAGAAGAGAATTACAACATCCATAGGGTTCCCTTGGTGCTGTCTTTGATGTCATGCCAGAGATCAAGCCTAGTCTCTAACAAGGTATGTGCTCTACTGCTGGTCACTTCTGAGGCCCCTTTATTTCTCTAGGCTACATTCCTAGAAGCAGAATTTGTAGAGTCAAAGGAGACATATATTTTTAGAGTTTCCATTTATATCCTGAAAGTGAGTTCCTGAAAGGTGGTACCAACTTAAACTAGTTTTCAATGAAAAACTGGTTCTTGGAACCAAGTGGTGGCACACCTGGTTGAGCACACGTTACAGTGCTCATGGACTCGGATTCGAGCCCCTGGTCCCTACCTGCAGAGGGAAAGCTTTGCAAGTGGTGAAGCAGGGCTGCAGGTGTCTCTTTTTCTCTCTCCCTTTTTATCTCCCCTACCCTCTTGATTTCTGGTTGTCGCTATCCAATAAATAAAGATAATAAAAAAAAATTTAAAAAAAAAAAGAAAAACTGGTTCTCATTAGGTGGTAACATATACATATAAACTCAAATACAGGTATTACAATAGAAAATTTTGCTAACCACTAATTTATGATAAGGAAGCAAATAACATTTTTGAAACAATCTACCTTTAAATGAAGTTTTCAAAGTGGGGGAATATCATTGCTAATTGAAATCATAATTTAATGACAGTTTGGTAAAACTAGATACAAAAGTCAATTAGCTTTAAAGATATATCTCCTTTTCTCCCTAATGCAAAAGCTGAAAATTGCCCCATGAAGTCATAATAGAAAGCTATGACTTATCCTTAAGGTTATAAAATTATTTATTTTCTGAGATGAAATCCTAAACCTTCCTAACCTATCAATATTTGAAGTTGTCTACAACACTATAAGACTTCATAAGTATTTGACTTTTGAGTTGAAGATTACTATACCATAAAACTGTCATATTTTATGACATTCAGATAGTCCTCACCCACAGCTGATTATCAGATAAACACTGTAAATACAGTTCCAAAGGTTACTCCAAGGGCAAAATCAGTGTTGTGTATTCAGCCAAGGATTCTACTTTTCTTTCTTTCTTTTTTTTTTTTTTTTTGCTTCCAGGGTTATCACTGGGGCTCGGTGCCTGCACTACAAATCCACTGCTCCTGGAGGCTATTTTTTCCCTTTTGTTGCCCTTGTTGTTTATCATTGTTATTGTTGTTATTGCTGTCGTTGTGACTAGATAGCACAGTGAGAAATTGAGAGAGGAAGGGAAAACAAAGGGGGTGAAAAACAGACACCTGCAGACCTGCTTCACCACTTATGAAGCAATCCCCCTGCAGGTGGGGAGCAGGGGGCTTGAACCGAGATCTTTTTCTTTTTAATTATCATTATTTATTTATTGGACACAGGCAGCCAGAAATTGAGAGGATAGGGGGTTACAGACAGGGAGAGAGACAGAGAGACACCTGTAGCCCTGCTTCACCACTCATGAAGCTTTCCCCCTGCAGATAGGGGTGGGAGGTTCAAACCCTGGTCCTTGCACACTGTAGTGTATGCACTCTACCAGATGTGTCACCACCTGGCACCTTGAAACAGGATCTTTGCGTTTCATTCCATGTGCACTTAACCCACTGTGCTACCACCCAGCCCCCGAAATCTACCTTTCTAAATAAAATCTCTAGTACTTACTTTAAGGCCTTGGAGAAGAGGGTATCTGGCAACCTGGTAAGTAAGTTATGCTGAATATCCAATACCTCAAGGGGGATATGCTCCACCAGCATTGGAAGATTTTGCACATGATTGTGTCCCAGCATCAGCTTTCGAAGACTCAGACTACTAAGAATTCTATGGGGAAATATTGCAATGAGACAAAAACATACTTTAAAATTTTCTGAGTCTCCCTTTGGCTAGTTAACTAAAATCAGCAAACTAATACATAGACAATATAATCACTGACAAGTGCCTTCACCTAGAAAGCAGGCACAATCATGTGTTTACCACCTGCCAAGAAATCATAAGGTCATTCTGGGTAAAGATTAATCAATGAAAGTGAAATAGTTCAGAACATTTCCAAACAACAAAAAACAATTTCTAGAATTCATTTAGATTTTAAGTCTTAATGGCACCAAAAATTTCAGTGTATTAGTACTAAAATAATTTTAGTAAATTAATAAAAAATATTATAGCTAAGTTATCATTTACTGAGTGCTTAAAATGTGCTAGGCTATTCAGCTCTGAAATTCAGAAGGGCTATGCAACTGATTTAACAAAGATTTCACACTGAGTAAATGCTAAAGTCACGATCTGAAATAAAGTCTAACACCAAAGGTTATAGTCAAAACTACTATTCTGTAAAATCTATGGCTTAATTTTTAAAACTCCACTAAGTGATAACCACACATTACATTCATTGTTCTGAATATATTATTCCCTTTACCTTCAAACAGCTTCTCTTCCCCTCTCCATATATAGAAATCCTAACATTCTATAAGGGTGAACAACATGCATTTTCTATGAAGTATTCGCTATTTATTCAAAGTCATCAATTTCTTTCTTTTAAACAAAAGTTTTATTTGTATTTATTTATGAGAGAACCACATCATCACTTAGACACATATGATGCTGGGGATCAAACTTTGAACCTCGGGGCCAGGTGGTAGCGCAGCGGGTTAAGCACACATGGAATGAAGCACAAGGACCAGTGTAAAGAACCCAGTTATATCCCCTGGCTCCCCACCTGCAGGGGGGTCGCTTCACAAGCGGTAAAGCAGGTTTGCAGGTGTCTATCTTTCTCTCCCCCTCTGTCTTACCCTCCTCTCTCCATTTCTCTCTGTCCTATCCAACAACAATGACATCATTAACAATAATAACTACAACAATGATAAAACAACAAGAGCAACAAAAGAGGAAGGAAAAAATAGCCTTCATGAGCAGTGGATATATGGTGCAGGCACCGAGCCCCAGAAATAACCCTGGAGGCAAAAAAAAAAAAAAAAAAAAACCTTTGAACCTCATACTTGAGAGTCCAATGCTTTTATCCACTGCACCACCTCCCAAGTTGTCAAAATCTTGAATTCCTAAAACATATTTATATAGTTTAGTGACAAGAAGTGAAGGCTTGGGAGTAAGAATGACAATATTCAGATGGTCACCTCCCACCACTTCCTACTTACTTGCAACTTTTGGACAAATTATGGAACCAAATTACTCAGTTGTAAGATAAGATGACCTCACCTATATAAAAAGGTTGCTAAAGGATTAGTAAGATAATAAAATTGACACTCACAGAACATTGCCCAGTTCGTGACAACTCATCGAATAAAAAGTAACTATTATTACTAACATGTCACCAACCTAAATCAGCAACTCTCATTATGTTTTATCAGCTATTTACTCACACATCAACTATAAATTCCTTGTACATCAAGACTATGAGTTAGCTACCACTATATTCCTTATAGTACCTCACTCTGCCCTTTATGCAGCAGGTACTCATCAGCATTAAATGGACAGATAAATGAAATTTTGTTTATTTAAGATTTATTTATGAGAACAAGACTAAAGCACTGTTCAGCCATGGCACATGGTGCCACCAGAATCAAATCTGTGATTTCTGGGCCTTAGGCATTCAAGTTCTGTGCTCTAAGAGGTTGAGCTACCTGCCTGCCTCTCAAAGTATCTTTGACAAAGAACCCAAAGAAAGGAAAATAATTAAATGAATAGGTACATACATACATATTAATGTATGTATATTATGTCAATTAACACAATGTACCTCATAGGAACCTCTGTCAGAAGATTGTAGCTCATGTCCAATATTTCTATCTTCTTTGCTTCACAAGCCCAGTCAGGAACACATTCTAGCAGATTTCTGCAAGAAAACAAATCATTAAACTGTATCACTTAAAGCCAGCAAAATAGCTCAGCTGACCCGTATGTACCCACTCTGACATGTAGATGACCCAGGGTTTAAGCCTTGCACCTACAATGGTAGAAGTTTCAGTGCTATGGTATCTCTCACTATCTGAAAAACTCACCCCAGTTTTGATAAAAGTAAGTGAGTACACTGATGATAGACAGACAAAAGCATCATTCAAGATGATGAATGGAATTCATTTTGATAATTTATATCTGAACAATAATCTCCTTAAATGCAGAAACACTGGTCCCAAGGCATCCCTGGGGATACAGTGGTGCTCAACAAAAGTATAATTAGAAGGGTGGAGACACTCTCAGGCCGAAGTTGAAAAACAAGATTAGAAAAGAAAACACAAGTCGAACCTGAAATGGAATTGGAGTATTACACCAAAGTAAAAGCCTCTGGGGTGGGTGGGTGGGTGGGGAGAATACAGGTCCATGAAAAATGATGAATGAAATAGTGGGGGTTGTATTGCTAAATGGGAATCTGGGGAATGTTATGCATGTAAAAAAAAAAAAAAAGAAGTAGAAACGCAAAGCAGAAATTGACTGAGTTTGGAGTATGGCACCAAAGTAAGAAAGCAGAAGTATACTAGAGTTTGCAGTGAGTACCTCCCTAATACTTCCTCTCCACTTTTCCAAGCTTTGGGTCCATGATTGCTCAACAATTTGTTTGGCTTTGTATGTTAACTCTCTTTTCAGTCACCAGGTTCCAGGTGTCATCAGGATGCCGGCCAGACTTCCCTGGATTGAAGACACCACCAATGTGTCCTGGAGCTCAGCTTCCCCAGAGACCCATCCTACTAGGGAAAGAGAGAGGCAGACTGGGAGTATGGACCGACCAGTCAACGCCCATGTTCAGCGAGGAAGCAATTACAGAAGCCAGACCTTCTACCTTCTGCAACCCTCAATGACCCTGGGTCCATGCTCCCAGAGGGATAGAGAATGGGAAAGCTATCGGGGGAGGGGGTGGGATATGGAGATTGGGCGGTGGGAATTGTGTAGAGTTGTACCCCTCCTACCCTATGGTTTTGTTAATTAATCCTTTCTTTAATAAAAAATAAAAATAAAATAAAAAAAAAAGAAGGGTGGAGACAAAGACACAGACATGGAATTCTGTATCATTTTACAGCTTGCTTGAAAAAGATACAAAAGTTTTGAGCACACATGTGGTGGGATAAGGTGAAGGAGAGGTGACCAAAGACTTAAAATGAAATTTTCCACAAGTAATAACTGGAGAAGCAAATTTGGAGGAAAATGAACAGAATAAGTCAAAATGAAATAGAGGCAAAAGATTAATGGGGGAGGGGTGAAGGGGGGGGTCTACACCATTCAGAATGTGAACTCAAACACGTACTAGTGTAGGGGCAGATAGATAAAATAAACTTTATTTTCAGATGTTACTGAGATTCTTCAGGGCTCCAAGTATCTACTAATCAATGGATTGATATAATAAGGCAGAATGAAGTGTTGCCAGAAAAATACAGATGCTCCCGTGACAATTTAGCAAAGGAAGCATCTTTCGTAAACTAGAGCAAAGAAAGCTTCCTAAGAAATCTGGTATCTGAGTCACAATTTGAAGAATATTATTCAATGACCTGGGGTAAGGAGGATATTCCAAGCAAGATGTGACAACACAAGCAGATCAAGAGGCAGGGAAAGGAATGACACAGCATATGTCGAGAATAATACTGCCCAGGGGCACTGGGCAGTGACGCACCTGATTAAATGCACATAGAACTATACGCAAGGACTGTACAGCAAACCATAACAAAAGGACTTTTCAAAGTTAACCCAATTAGCAAATAATGTGATGATGACATTAACTATCAATTGTCTTTTTGAACCCTAAGACAGCAGGAACCTCACATCTCCACTAGAGCCCCTACTTCCCCCAGTCCTGGAACCCTTGGATAGGGCCCACTTTCCCGTATGCCTCTCCCAATCCATACCAAATAATATTGCATCCGCCGATCACAACCTAACCAACGCAAAGATTGCCACCTCAACATGCTTCACCTCAGACTGTGTCCCAAGACTTCACGTGTGGAATGACAAGCTTCATTACTCAGGTGAGACCTTTCCTTTTATAGTACACTCTAATTTCATCTCAGGTGGTTCACTTTCTAACAAAGTCCCATAACCTAGATATACACCAGTTTCTGTGAGAGAGAGCATATGTTCACACGTATCCATAAACTACTGCAAAATATATACCTGAAAGCAGAAGTACACTAGAGTTTGCAGTGAGTACCTCCCTAACACTTCCTCTCCACTATTCCAAGCTTTGGGTTCATGATCGCTCAACAATTTGTTTGGCTTCGTATGTTAACTGTCTTTTCAATCACCAGGTTCCAGATGCCACCAGGATGCTGGCCAGGCTTCCCTGGATTGAAGACCCCACCAATGTGTCCTGGAGCTCAGCTTCCCCAGAGACCCACCCTACTAGGGAAAGAGAGAGGCAGACTGGGAGTATGGACCGACCAGTCAACGTCCATGTTCAGCGGGGAAGCAATTACAGAAGCCAGACCTTCTACCTTCTGCAACCCTCAATGAACCTGGGTCCATGCTCCCAGATGGATAGAGAATGGGAAAGCTATCGGGGGAGGGGGTGGGATATGGAGATTGGGTGGTGGGAATTGTGTGGAGTTGTACCCCTCCTACCCTATGGTTTTGTTAATTAATCCTTTCTTAAATAAAAAAAATTAAAAAAAAAAGAAATATGGAGTCTTCTTGAAGCAATTTAACATAGATACTGCCTATAAATGCTTCCAGATAGGAGAGTCATAAAGACGTCTTTGGGACGATACGATTTCTAACTGTAATAATACAGAGAATTCATTTGTATGTGTAAATAAAAATAAAATACAGGAGAAAATGTGAAAAAAAAAAAACTATATGCAAGGATCCTGCTCCCCACCTGCAGCAGGGATGCTTCCTAAGTGGTGAAGCAGAGGGAGTCGGGCAGTGGCACAGCGGGTTAAGTGCATGTGGCACAAAGCGCAAGGACGGGGTAGAAATCCTGGTTTGAGCCCCCGGCTCCCCACCTGCAGGGGAGTCGTTTCACAAGTGGTGAAGCAGGTCTGCAGGTGTCTATCTTTCTCTCCCTCTCTCTGTCTTCCCCATCTCTCTCTACTTCTCTCTGTCCTATCCAACAACAACGACATCAATAACCACAACAATGTTAAACAACAAGGGCAACAAAAGGGAAAATAAATAAGTAATATATTAAAAAAAGAAGAAGTTTTAAGGGGAAAAAAGTGGTGAAGCAGATCTGCAGGGGTTTATCTTTCTCTACCCCTCCCTTCTCAAATTCTCTTTCGTCCATCGAACAGGAAAAAAGAAAAAAGGGAGGATGGAAAGGAAAAAATGGCCACCAGGAACAGTGGATTCATAGTGCCAGCATCAAACCCCAGTGATAGCTGTGGAGGCAAGAAAAGAGAGAGAGAGAGAAAGAGAAGAGAATAGGAGAAGAGAGGAGAGGAAAGGAGAGGTGAGGAGAGGAGAGGAGAGGAGAGGAGAGGAGAGGAGAGGAGAGGAGAGGAGAGGAGAGAGAGAGAGAGAGAGAGAGAGAGAAACAAGCAGTTTAGTGATGCATGCATACAGCAGAGCATAAGAAACAATGTTGGACTAGAGCCAATCCTATATCATGTCTGTATGTGACTTCTGCAGGTATGTGAGGCTCATTTGACGGATCTGTATTCAGAGAAGAAAGAAACATTGTCACTTCTGTACTTTAAACAGATAACTCTGGATACACAGTGGTCTGGAAGAGGTGGTTATATCAATAAAAGGAAGAATAATCAGGAAAGTATTATGGAATCACAAACAATTAACATAGACCTAAATGAGTGACAATGAATATGGATGGGAAAGAATGCATTCACAAATATTTTTGGTTGTAATTATCAAAGTGACCTGGAAGTGGATTAGACATGGGAATAGATCAGAGGGAAGAATAATAATTACTTTCATAAGTTCATGACTGAGGTTAAAGTCTAGCCCCCACTGTACTGAGGGAAGCTTTAGTGCTATGGTTTCTTTTCTTCTCTACCTCTATTTAGCTGATTTTTCCCTGTATCTGGGAAAAAAAAAGGCCCGGAATAGTAAAGTAATAATAGTAACAAAAAAGTCTTTCAGGCTTCTAGCCTAAATGGTAAGGGCGGGAGAGGGAAAAAAAGCAAGTCCAGGTGGTCCCTGAGTTCAATCCCCAGTAGCAAAAGTACAAAAGCGGTATCAGCTTTTTTTTCTTTCCTCCTATCTTTCTCAGTAGTATATAAATCACATATGTGGTATATATATAGTTTATACATATAATATATAATTTATATCTAATATATAGAATTTATATGTATATATATTAGATTCATATTATATATATTAGATATGTCTCAGATCTGATGGAAAAAAAATTAAGTTCCCAATAAAACTGGAAATCATTATATATATATATATATATATATATATATATATATATATATATATATTCTTGTTTAACTAGATTATTTCTTATAACAATGTCAAAAGCTAAACTACACATTGGATAAACAAAGTAAAGAAGTGAATGATTTTGTATATACTTGAAACAACCGGAGATGAAAAGGCTGAAATATCTGAGGTCATTAGGGTGATGCTGACACAGAAGTATAGTTGAAATCATTGGAATAAATGAGATCATGTTGAATGAAAATTTTAGTGGAATAAGGACTACAGACAGACCCTGGATTAATCAACTTTTAAAGGGCCATCAGAGGAAGAGGAATAGGCAAAAAGAAAGGAGGAAAGATCAAAGTGGCACAAAAAAAAAAAAAATCAAGACTATTAGTCAGCAAAACAAAATGCAGATGTGAAGGACTAAGATCAAGATTAATAGTGCCATAGTCCAGGAGGTGGTATAGTGGATAAGGTGCTGGATTCTCAAGCATGAGGTCCTGAGTTCAATCCCTAGCAGCATATGTACAAGTGATATTTGGTTCTTTCTCTCTCCTCCTATCCCTCTCATTAATTAATAAATAAATAAAATATATTTAAAATGATTTGTATATAAAAACAAAGATTAATACTGACAAAACAGTAAATTTCCTAAGCAAAAGTCTAAAACAAGCTGTGGTGGAATATGTAAAAAGGAACTAAGGAAAGTGACACATCATATAAAAATAATTCTTGAGAAAGATGGACAAAGTGGGGGGTGGAAAAGTATCAGAAAATTGAGGGGCTGTAAAAGAAGAGGCATAAGACAGAAAAAAACTTAGTTCAAGGAGCAGGAAGACACTGAATATATTAAGAGAGGGAGGAACAGGATCCAGAGTGGGATTGGGTAGCTGGGATTAAAGCATAGATTGTTGGACAGATGTTGAATAGAGGAAACAATCTGAGAATGAATTTAATTTAGCAAAGTTGGTTAAGATGAAGGATATTACCATCTATCAAATAGGAAGTAAATCTCTAGTGTGGAAAGCATGAGAGGTAATAGTATAATTGAGGACAATGTGTGACGTAGATTCTCTGGACACTGGGAGGAGATGACAGGAAAAAAGAGTGGTGAAATGAAGCTGGAAATTATAAGTTTATAGTGGTATCCATGTGGGTATGATTGATAAGGAGGATATTCCTTCCTATTTTAGCCAAAACCCACAGGCTTCTAACCTAAATGGTAAGGGGGAGGAGAAGCCTGAAAGGATGAGTCACCTTTTTGTCTCATGAAGGCTCCTTCTTTAGTTAAATGGTGGGCTCACTGAACTTACCCCTTTACTCAACAATAATCAATCAAGCTGCTTAGCGGAAAAAGAAAATTCTACCATTAATCTGTGCTGAAATTTTGCTAGAAAGATATAGCAAGAAAGGAATAAAAGGGAAACTAGAAAAATAGTTTTTATCAGGAACAAAATGAAGCCTAGTCATAACAGTATTTCTGGAGGAATTACTCAATGTCAGGCACTATGTTATATATTTTGCATTTATTATCTGGTTTGAATTTCTTTTTTTCTTATTTATTATTTTTTTAATTTGATAGGACAGAGAGAAAATGAGAGGGCAAAGAGAGAGAGAGAGAGAAAGAACTGCAGCACTACTTCACCACTTGTGAAATTTCTAAAGGTGGAGACCAGGGGCTTAAACCTGGGTCCTTGCACATGATATGTGCGCTCAACCAGGTATACCATCATTTGGCCCCATCTCATTTAATTTTCACAACTCTGGTCAAATAGGACTCTGTCCACTGGCCCAGCAACCTGCTTTTAGCATGTTATACTGGTAATACTTAGATGATGCTGCCCTGGAACTGCATTTTGACTGTTAAAACTCCTCACTAGAATGTAAACCTTAACCACTAAGATCTCAATGCCTAAAATACTTTAAAAATGAAGGGAGGCAGGTGGTTGGTAGTGGTGCAACTGGTTGAGCACACACGTTACCACACGCAAAGACCTGGTTTCAAGTCTCCCGTCAGCACCTGCAGTGGGGAAGTGTCACAAGTGGTAATGCAGTGCTACAGATGCCTCTGTCTCTCTATTTCCCCTTCCATCTCAATTTCTGTCTCTGTGTAATAAATAAATACATAAATTAAATAATTTTTAATGAAAGGAAGAAGTAGACATACTTTGATGCTTATTCTTGACCACCAACAGAATAAAATCCCAAATATAATTAATCTCTCTGAAAACCAGACAAATATAGATCTTCATTTTTTTTTACATAAATCACTGCAAACTAATCTTGTAACATGTGTGCCCAACCAGGTGAGCCACACCAGGTGCATTGTGCAAACTGATCTTGTTATGATATACATTAGCACACAAGTATCAACTCATTGTTGTGCACCTAAAAGTAACATAATTTTATGTCAATTTACTGTAGTAAAAAAATTGGGGGGGGGAATGCTGCCAGGTGGTGGCACCCTTGGTTAAGTGCACACATTACCATGCACAAGGATCCAGGCTTCAGCCCCCACTTCCCACATCTAGGGGGAGATGCTTCACAAGAGGTGAAGCAGGCCTGCAGGTGTCTATCTTATCTTTCCCTCTCTATCTTCCCCTCCCCTCTCAATTTCTTTGTGTCCTATCAAATAAAATATAAAGGTAAAAAAAGCAGGAGGGGTAGCCACCAGGAGCAATGAATTCAAAGTGTTAGCACCAAGCCCCAGTGATAATCCTGGCGGTAATAAAATCAATCAATAGTTTTAAGTCACTAAAAAACTAGATATGTAAGACCAATTAGCAAAAGGAAAATTATACACATGAAAGCATAAACAGATTTATTTGCATCTCATCCTAAATCCACATACCTTAATGAGTAATTCAGGGTCAGAAGATGGTTCACCCAGTATGTGCTTTGGCATGTTTGTGCTCTCTCTCTCTCTCAGATAAAAAGAAAAGAATATAAAAGTCAGTCCAAGAGCAGTGAAACTGCTCATTTAAGAGGCCCAAACAACACAAAAGAAAGGGGAAAGAAAAAAAAAAAAAGAACAAGTACTTCATTGCCCATTTTTGTTTCCCCTTTCCTTTCCTTTAACTAGTTAGCATGGTTACTAACCTTATCCCTATACTGAGTTTTCTGTCCTTCTCCAGTTTATTCAAACATCAATACTTTTTAGATTTCTTGTACCTCAAAATTACCAAAGTACCTCTCTTAAAATGTTAGGAAATAAACAAGGCCCATCCTCATAATACACTTACCTGGAGAGTTCTAGAGAAGAGAGCAGACTGGGGACTGGGTAGACATTCACTGCTGTCAGTCCTAGTCAAATACAAATAGATTTTAGTGATAGTCTTTAAAGAATCAAGTAAAAGAGAAAACAAAGGAAAGGTGACTTGGTGAAGTCAACAGAGATAAAAATTCATGTGGTTAACTGCAATGCATTAAAGGTAAAAACCACAGGGTAACTCATGTAAACTAACTTGACTGCTTCATCTCAAAATGAAAACCAAATATACAACTAATTAAAAAGTTTTGTATAGTATTGCCTTAGTCAGCTAGATGATCTGCAGTTCACCGCAGCTGTTAAATGTGAATGTTTAACACTGAAGTCATTAAATGTTAAGAATAACTACTTAGGGAGTCGGGCGGTAGCATAGTGGGTTAAGCACAGGTGGCGCAAAGCACAAGGACCAGGGTAAGGATCCTGGTTCGAGCCCCCAGCTTCCCACCAGCAGGAGAGTCGCTTCAGAAGTGGTGAAGCAGGTCTGCAGGTGTCTATCTTTCTCTCCCTCTCTCTGTCTTCCCCTTCTCTCTCCATTTCTCTGTCCTATCCAACAACGACATCAATAACAACCACAACAAAAAAAAAACAGCAAGGGCAATAAAAGGGAATAAATAAATATTTTTTAAAAGAATAATTACTTAGATATTTAACTTTGAAAAATTGGATTTCCCCAGGTTTGGGCCTGGCTCCCATTGAGCTACAGGGAGCTTCAGTGATATGGCATCTCTTCCTCTCTCTATTTCTATGTGGGAAAGTGAAGTGTCAGTGAGCAGGAAAGCTCTAGTGATTAAAGGGGGGGGGACTTTTAGAACTGACATGACAATTCACTTGGATCGCATGCCTGTTGTGACAAGTATATAAATTTAAGTTTGAGCCCAGTTCCCACCATACTAGAGAAAGTTTCCATTTCCATGCTATGCTCTTTCCGTTTATATCTTTGTCTCTATCCAAAAAAAATCATTTTGGAGCAGTGAAACCCTGCAAAGAAAACACACTGAATTTATGGTAATTATTTTTAACTTTTAAGAAAAAAAAAATCTGTAATCTAAAGTGTAGAGATTTACAAACTGACTACACCAGTATAACCGGTGCCCAAATCAAGATCACCTGGTCTCCAGAAGTTTCTCCTCATCGCTCCTTCTTGTTACTGCCTGACTCCAAGTATGATAAATAATTGTTCCTAATTTTATAAAATATATGTATAAAGTAGTATGTATAAAACACACATTATCTATAAGCATGCTGTTTAACTCACAAAATATTTTTAAAATGGAATGTTTCTATAAACATTTTATCCATGTCTTTTTGTGAATTAAATAAGCGTTTAAGGGCCACAGAGAACCAAGCAGAAGAGTAGCAGACTTTCATGAATGAAACACTAGGTCTCAGATTCAACCCCCAGCACAACCATAAGCCAAAGTTCAGCAGAGCTGAAAATAAATAAAACCTTAACAAAGTCTGGGGAAACAATACTGGGTATGCAAGACTTTCATGAATGAGGCTCTGAGGTCCTGGGTTCAGTCCCCAGCACCACCATAAGCCAGAGCTGAACAGCTGGTCTTTCTCTTTCTCTCTCCCATCCAACTACTAATCAGGCCTGGCCCTGCTTAGCTTCCGAGATCAGACGAGATTGGGTGTGTTCAGGGTAGTATGGCCATCAACTCTCTCTCTCATTAACATAAATAAAGTATTTTTAAAAGTTCAATAAATACAAAAAATGACACTCGACACTTTAACAGCCAGGAGAAAGTCTAAGCTCATCAGATAAAGAAGGGACTACAAAAGCAGAAAAGGGGCAAGAGACTGGCTCACATCAAGATGGATTTTTTGGTCACTACTGGGCCATCCCATCACCTGGGGCCATAGTCAGAAAATCCTTGGATTCCCTCATAGATACAATGGGCAGAGAGCACTAGTAGACCCCTGTTGTCACTATCACTGGTCACTTCCATCAGGAACATCATGGTAAGCCCTTTTTTGAGAGGTTCTCCAGGATCTTGCCCTCACTATAAAGTAGCAATGGTATAAACTGCCCCACTTTCCAGAGGGAGGCTGGGTCAGCCTACTCTGCCAATACTAATGAGTACAGCCTACACTGTTCCTAGCTGTGACCATGGACTGCCAACTCAGACTAACAGGAATTCAGAACTTAGATAGGCTTCTCTGCTAAATATGAATATACATGGGCCCTTGATCAGATTGACATGGTAAACAGTTAATTGTATGTAAATATTTTCTTCAAGTTCAGGAGCTACTCTCTGCCCAGCCAGCTTTCTAGTCCTACTCTCAACTCTGACACCTTCCTCAGACTATTTTTAGTCCACCTCCATGTTAGCTATCAAGCTCAAGCAAAAACTACCAATGTCATGGGCCCCTAGGAACATACCTAAAATAGACTTCCTAGTTTATTTCCACCTTAAATTCCCTATTCTCACCTGTTTTATTCCTACTTTCTGATTTCTATTATTACATATTTTATCCTGCTTCATATCACCTTTCAGCCACCAAGTTGCAGATGCTACTATGATTCCATTCTGAACTCCCTGAGCAGACAATCTCACCAGTGTGTCCCAGAACCTCACCTCTACAGAGCCCTACCCCACTAGGGAAAGATAAACAGGCTGGGAGTATGGATCAACCTGCCAATACCCACATCCAGTGGAGAAGCAATTACAGAAGCCAGACCTTCCATCTTCTTCACCCCTAAAAGAATTTTGGTCCATATTCCCAAAGGGAGAGAAATGTTAGGTGAAGATGACTTAGAGAGCTCTAAATCCCAATTCCACTAGGACCTAGAGAGAAAAGAGGACAAAAGGAAGGCTATCTGGAAGAAGTAATAGGTGTAGATGTGACTTAGAAAAGAAGGCAGGACCGTATAAAAAATGGGCAAAAAGGATATATAGATAGAAATAGAAATAATAGTCAATGTATATCTGTGATCTTGGGAGAACTACTGCAGTTTCCAATGGAAGGACTTGGGAATAGTAGTGGGAACAGTCTGGAATTATACACCATTATGTTATAATTTTGTAAATCAATATTAAATCACTGAATATATATATATATATATAGTTTTTAAAAACTTTAATAAAATACAATTTTAAAAAACATGTATGTTGAGGCCTAAGTGAAGGAGAGGAACTGCTGAGTACAGCTGATGCATATGTTCACTTTTAACAGATACTACCAGTTTTGCAAGTCGTTACTTATACCACTGACCCAAACAGTTGACATTTTCAGTATTTCAGTTTTGGTTTTTGCAGTCTTCTTCATCTAGTCATTCTGGTAGGTAAATAACAGTGTGACAATGAGGTTTCAAAATACATATTTCTGATGACCAGTGAAGTTGAATTTTTTCCACATCAACTCATCAGTTTTGTGAAGCTCATTTTTCTACTTCTGAACCATCAAAACTACAATAGCTGGTGTAAAATTTTCCAAATTCCAGAATTTAAGACTTCTGTAAACAGGGTATCCAACGTAAAGCAAGTGCCATTTAATACAACACTGTGACAGAATCTCGTAACTAAACAGGACAACTTTACGTTATTGTGAACTTTTCCAGTAAGGTCAATTATCCAGATTCTCAACATATGTTAAAAGTAGTAAATGATACTGACAACAAATATTTCAATGACAAAGGACCTAGTGTAATCTCAAAATATATATAAACAGTCACAAATAAATATTCATCAGCTTTAATGCTATTCTGATCTAGAGTCTTTGAAGCTTCCATACAAGAGGCACCAAAGAAAAATATATAACTTTATTTTTTTATTATCTTTATTTATTTATTGGATAGAGATAGCCAGAAATTGAGAGGAAGGGGGAGATCAAGAGGGAGAGAGACAAACACGTGCAGTCCTGCTTCACCATTTGTAAGGCTTTCCCCCTGCAGGTGGGGACAGGGGGCTTGAACCTGGGTCCTTGAGCATTGTTAACATGTGTGCTCAACCAGGCGCACCACCACCCAGCCACAATATATAGCGTTCTACTATCCTAAAGATAATGTTTGATACAGAAAAATAAAGAGAATAAACTAATGAACACATTCTTATCCATCTAGTTAAAAAATTTTCACATCCTGGGAGTGGGGCGGTAGCACAGCAGGTTAAGAACATGTGGCGCAAAGCACAAGGACTGGCGTAAGGATCCCGGTTCGAGCCCCCGGCTCCCCACCTGCAGGGGAGTCGCTTCACAAGCAGTGAAGCAGGTCTGCAGGTGTCTATCTTTCTCTCCCCCTCTCTGTCTTCCCCTTCTTTCTGAGGCTCTGGGTTTGATCACCTATGTGGCATGTACCAGGAGTGGTCTGGATTTTCCTTCTCCCTCGTGTGAAACTCTGTCTCAGATGAAATAAATAAAACTCTTTTTTAAAAACCATCACAGTGTACAAATAACTGTGTACTCTTTTTGCTCAAAAAAATGTTTGAGATTTATCCATACTAATATACAAAGCATTAGTACATTCATTTCTGCTATCTTGAAATATTCTAGTCTAGATCATTATTTAGTTTACCCAGTTTCTTATTAAGTCATGTTCTTATTTGTCCCCACTATAAAAAAACAATGCTAAGGGGTTGGCTGGAAAGTGGTATACTCAGTTAAATGTACATATTACCATGTGCAAGGACCCAGGTTTAAGCCCCCAGTCTCCACCTGAAGAGAGTTATAAATAAGTACTTTACCAGTTATAAATAAGTACTGCAGATATCTGTCTCCCTCCCTATCTCCCCTTCCATCTCAGTTTCCCTCTGTCTCTACCCAATAAATTAATAAAATATAATTTTAAAAGCCAACTTGGGGAGTCGGGCTGTAGTGCAGTGGGTTAAGCGCAGGTGGCGGAAAGCACAAGGACCGGCATAAGGATCCCGGTTCGAACCCCGGCTCCCCACCTGCAGGGGAGTCGCTTCACAGGCGGTGAAGCAGGTCTGCAGGTGTCTGTCTTTCTCTCCTCCTCTCTGTCTTCCCCTCCTCTCTCCATTTCTCTCTGTCCTATCCAACAACGACAACAACAATAATAACTACAACAATAAAACAACAAGGGCAACAAAAGGGAATAAAAAAATAAATATTAAAAAAAATTTTTAATAAAAAAAAAAGCCAACCTGTGGAGTCGTGGTATTCCCACACAGACATGATGAGCCTAGACCTTAAATAGATCTCTCTCTCCATTATCACTGGTCATCTCCATCAGGAACAACATAATGAACCCATCTGGGGGCCCCCATAGGACCTTGTCCTCAATGTGGATTAACAATGGTAGAGAATGTTCCATCCTCTGAAGGGAGGTTGGATAACATACTCCATCTACCACCTGAAGAAGATGGGTCCTGAAATTGGTGCAACTTGGAATGTTCCTACCCATGGCCACAGGATGTGAGTTCAGACCTACAGGGATGTAGAGGTCACATAGGCTCTTAAGCTGAATATGGGCCCCAGATCAAATCGATGGGGTTTACAGTCAACAATACTTATACACCTTTCCTGTATTTGGGAGCTACTCTCTTCCCTGATCCAGCTTTCTAGCCCTTTTTCCAGCCATGACATCATCTCCCCAGACAATAACTTGGATTCACCTGCATATCAGATGTCAGGCTCAGGAAAAAACTAATAAAGTCATGGACCCTTTGGCATATACCTAAAATAGACCTACTAGCTATTTCTAAAATGGAGACCCCAAATAGTCATCTGCAATATTCCAGCCTTTAGGTTCATGATTAGTCAACAATTTATATGGTTTTATATGTTAACTTTTTTTTCAGCCCCAGGTTCCAGATGCTACCATGATACCAACCAGACTTCCCTGGGCAGATGACCCCACCAATGTGTCCTGGAGCCCCACTTCCCCAGAGCCCTGCCCCACTAGGGAAAGAGAGAGACAGGCTGGGAGTATGGATCGACCTGTCAATGCCCATGTTGAGCGGGGAAGCAATTACAGAAGCCAGACCTTCCACCTTCTGCACCCTATAATGACCTTGGGTCCATACTCCCAGAGGGATAAAGAATAGGAAAGCTATCAGGGGAGGGAATGGGATACAGAGCTCTGCTGGTGGGAACTGTATCTCTCTTATCCTATAGTCTTGTCAGTTTCCATTTTATAAATTAATTAAGTTAATTAATTTAAAAAAACATTCCTATTCACATGTACCTCTAGGAAAGAGACCCAGAAAGAGAACTACAGACTATGGGCTGTATGTATCTTTTATTCTAACACTGTCATTTTGATCATCTGGGTGGTTTTACCAACACTCACTGGTAGTGCATGAAAGCTGCATGAAAGCTACAGTGTCACCATAACTCTGGTTATACTCAGTATCCCTTTATTCATCTGATGAATATAAAATGGAATTTATATTTATCTGACACTGAGTGAAATCGACTATCTTTTCATTTCTTCTTCATCTTATAGTCACTTAATGAATCTCAGAATACTCTGCAGTATCTTTTTTTTTTCCTCCAGGGTTATTGCTGGGGCTCAGTGCCTGCACCACAAATCCACTACTTCTGGAGGCTATTTTTTCCCCTTTTATTGCCCTTGTTGTTGTTTCTTATCATTGTTGTAGTTATTGTTGTTGTTATTGATGTCATTGTTGTTGGATAGGACACAGAGAAATGGAGAGAGGTGGGGAAGACAGAGAGGGGCAGAGAAAGATAGACACCTGCAGATCTGCTTCACCACCTGTGAGGTGACTCCCCTGCAGGTGGGGAGCTGGGGGCTTGAACCGGGGTCCTTACGCCGGTCCTTGCGCTTCAAGCCACGTGCACTTAACCTGCTGCGCTACTGCCCGACCCCTGCAGTACCTTTTTAATGTGCATCTTAGTAACTTAAATGTCAACAAACTTAACAGAGAAAGCTATATCCTTTTTTTTTTTCTTTCCTCCAGGGTTATTGCTGGGGCTCAGTGCCTGCATTACAAATCCACTGCTCCTGGAGGCCATTTTTCCCATTTTGTAGCCCTTGTTTTTGTTGTTACTGTTGCCATTGCTGTTATTGTTGGACAGGACAGAGAGAAATCAGACAGAAGGAGAAGACAGAGAGAGGGAGAGAAAGACAGACACCTGAAGACCTGCTTCAGCACCTGTGAAGCAACCCCCCTGCAGGTGGGGAGCCGGGGCTCAAACTGGGATCCTACACCAGTCCTTGTGCTTTGTCCCATGTGCACTTAACCCAGTGTGCTACCACTCAGCCCTGAGAAAGCTGTATCTTAATCAATGTCAAGGTCCACTTCACAGTCTAGCTGAGAGACACCATGGATGCCAATGTCCTTCAAAAATTCTGACAAGAAACCGGGAGAGAAAAATAAAAGAGGCTAAATAAAGAACTTACTATTTGAATTGGCATACAGAGTTCGAAGGGAGAAGCCACTGAGTGTCAGCTCCCTCAGCTGATTACGCTCACAATGCAGCTGCTCCAAACTACACAGGGAGCTAAGATCTAAGTCAGTTAGATGATTATCTCGCAAATCCATGTGGGTGATGTATTTATTTCCTTCTAGATTTTCAGCAACTGTAGTTTTCAAATGGTTCATCCTTAATATTCAGAAACAAGAAAAAAATCATTAGATATAAATTCTATTATATGCTTAACAAAATAAAAATAATTATTTCCTTTACGAAAGGTTGTAACTCCAATCTGCAAGATACTAAGTAAATCACAGATGATTGTACTTTGAGCTGTTTATAAAGTTAGTTAGAACAGCCAAAGAATGAAGTCAACCTAATTGTCCATTGATGGATAACTGGATAAAGAAATTATGGGATATATACTTAATGGTATATTACTATACAATTTAAAAAGATGCCATTGTGTCCTTTGGGACAAAATGGATGGAACTGGAAGTGATTATGCTTAGTGATGTAAGGAGGTGAAAGACAACTACCAGATGATTTCGTTCATATAGAATATAGAGAACTGAAATACATGAACTCACAATAAATAAATAAAGTAGTCAAACTGCAAACTGTCTCTAAGACTTTGTGAGAACTATAATGGTAATCATTTGGGGAAAAGACAACACAGAGACCTTTAGTGATGACTGTGGTATGGAGTTATAGCCCTATAATCATGTACATCACTAATAAAAATTAAAATTAAAAAAATAAGTGGAAAATACAAATAAATTTAAATGAAGAGGAAAAAAAAAACCTGAATCACATCCACATAGCTAAAACATTATACAAATACCCAATAAGGATAGGCAGAGTATAACACGAATAAGGAAATTAACCCAGTTCTTTTGTGTTAGTGAATAGCAGTCACAGAGTACCATGCCCCAAAACAAGAGGAAGAAACCATATATATTCCTTTGGTTCTGCCTACTCTATCTCTAGTGCTAAGTTCCTTATTACATCTATGATGGGGAGGAAATTTATCTTTTATGCATACGGAACAGGTCAAGGACATAAAAAATGACTTCTTCTCTAATTTCATCTGTTCTATTCCTACCTTTGGGTTCCTGTTTATTAAACAATTTGTACTGATTTATATCTTACTCTTTTAGTTCCCAAGTTGCAGATGCTACCATGATTCCATCCTGACTTCCCTGGGCAGACAACCTCCCCAATGTGTCCCAGAACCTCATCTCTCCAGAGCCCTACCCCACTAGGGTAAGACTCAAACAGGCTGGGGGGTATGGATCAAAATTGGTAGAAATAAAATTGGTAAAAGACATACTGGAGGTTCTCTCTTTTATACTAAGTCATTAAAGTCTTTTGTAAAAACAGCTGTAGACTGAAACATGGGGGGGGGAGGGACAGACCTGCATATATTAAGTCATATACTTACATAGAAAAGACCTAAGGAGTCCTTTATTAGTGATTTAATAATGATTGACAAGATTATAGGATAACAGGTAAAATTCCATTAAAAAATTATAGTGTTTGGTGGAGGATGAGGTATACTGAAAACTGTCTTGGGGGGAAGATAAGGAACTGAGGGCAATGATAGTAAAATCCTATAGATCAACATTTCCTCAATAATAACCTTTTTAAAAATTCATAGTAAATTTTTCATTATAATGAATATGAAGAAGAAACTCAAAGATACAGTAGGAAAACTCAAGTTTATGGGAAAATACAAAATGCCAATAATCATGAAAGCTCACAAGTAAATGGACAATTTTACTCATAAATGAAGAAATGTTGACTAAAATAATGAAATGTTATTTTCTACCTACTATACTGACAAGAAAGGGAGGAAGAATGCTTGAACGTTCTGCAATTACAAAAATGTGAGTAAATGGAAGTTCTTTCAAACACTACTAGGAGGGCAAGACAGAACAACTTTTATCAGAGACAGCTGGATGTCTCTAACATATGGTACAACTACTTCAAAAATTTCAATGCTGTTAAGTGAAAAACAGAACTTTAGAAAATACAGTGTTCTAAAATTGTTTTAACGAAGTCTTAAGGTTCATGAGAGAGAATCCAAAGGAAGGCACAATCGTGGTCCAGGAGGTAGCTAAGTGTCTACAGAGTGCTGAACTTAGAAGCATGAGTTCCTGGTTGGATCTCTGGCATCAAGATGTATCTGCCAGAGTGATGCTTGGTTCACTCTCTCTTCATTACATCAATAAATCTTTTTAAAAATATACAGGAAGGCATGATAAAGAATGGCCTTGTTGTGGCCCAGGAGATGGCATACTGGATAGAGAACTGGACTTGAGTGCACAAGTTCAATCCTAGGCACTGCAAATGTCAGAGTGATGCTCTGCAGGTTTTTCTCTCTCCTCTCTCATGTTAATATATATATTTTTAAAAAGTAAGAATAGTTTTACCTTAAATCAACATGTTTGATATGACTCATCCTGTTCAGCAACCCCAGGTTTAGGATCTCCAGTCGATTTCCTGCCATAACCACTTTATCTAACATTGTGAGTTTCTCATAAACCTCAGGTATTTGATTAAAGTTATTGAAGGAAATTCCCAAAGAGGAAAGCTGCTGTAGATTTCCCAGTTCTTCTGGTAAAGTAGTCAGAAAGTTGCCATCAAGACAGAGAGTTTGAAGACTGTAAGAAGATAACATAAGTACTTTACAAAAGGCTTTATTTAAAACAAAGAAGCATCTAAGTTCTGATTTACATCACTATTTAGAATTCAATAATGGGGGCTCAGGGGGTGCACAGTGAGTTAAGCACAATTGGCACAAAGAGCAAGGACTGGCATAAGGATCCCGGTTCGAGCCCCCAGTTCCCCACCTGCAGGGGAGTCACTTCAGAGGTGGTAAAGCAGGTCTGCAGGTGTCTTTCTCTCACCCTCTCTGTCTTCCCATCCCCTCTCCATATCTCTCTGTCCGATCCAACAACAACATCATCAATGACAACAATAATAATAATCACAACAACGATAAAACAAGGGCAACAAAAGTGGGGGAGAAAGCCTCCAGGAGCAGTGGATTCATGGTGCAAGCAACAAACCCCAGCGATAACCCTGGAGGCGAAAAAACAAACAAAAAAAAGAATTCCAATAATGATAAAATATCCTGTCTATCCATAGAGATAAGAAATGATTCATTCAGGGGGCCAGGTGGTGCTGCACCTGATTGAGTGCACACATTACAATGCGCAAGGACCCAGGTTTGAGCCCCCAGTCCCCACTTGCAGGGGGAAAGCTTCACAAGTGGTGAAGCAGTGAGTGCTGTAGGTGTCTCTCTGTCTCTCATCCTCTCTATCCCTCCCTTCCCTCTTGATTTCTAACTTTTTCTATCCAATAAATAAATAAATAAAGATAATAAAAAAATGATTCATTTGGGAGTAGGTCAGTAGCGCAGTGGATTAAGTGCACATGGCACAAAGCACGAGGACCTGAGTAAGGATACCAATTGAAGCCCCCGGCTCCCCAGCTGCAGGGGGAGTCGCTTCAGAAGCAGTGAAGCAGGTCTGCAGGTGTCTATCTTTCTGTCCCCCTCTGTCTTCCCCTCCTCTCTCCATTTCTCTCTGTCGTATCCAACAATGATGACATCAAGAACAACAATAATAACTACAACAATAAAACAAGGGCAACAAAATAAATACTTTTTTTTAATTTTAAAGAAATAATTCATTCATAAAGTATGTGGATGGTCCCTCCAACAACAAAAATAGTCTTTGCTATTAAAATAAGCACTAGTCATTACTATAAGCAAATAACTGCTGTCAACTTCAATTCTCATAATTACATGATTTATTTCACAGCTCATGGTCCTACCTTCATTGTAAATGGCAGACAAGCTATTCTGTAAGGAGGATAGAAACACATAGTAGAAGTCAGATACTTACTTCAGTAGACTGCCAATCTGTTTTGGCAGGTCATGGAAGCCATTACAGGAAAGGTTGAGCTCAGTCAAGGTAGGAATTTCACATAACAATACAGGAAACAATCCAAGTTTATTATGGGACAAATTCAGGCCCTTCAGCTGAGAAAACCTAGAAAGTAAAGGCACAAATTATACTTCTAAGTGAAAATGCATTTTTATTTTAAATGTCCATTGTAAAATGTGTTCCACAAATATTAAGCACTTATTATATGTCAAATACTGTGTTTTGTACAGATATAAAAATGGCAAACACTTAGTTCATATCAAGAAAACAAGGTCTAGTGCAGTGGGAATTCTTTTTTTTTTTTTAAAGGCAGAAAAGTCTTCTAGGGATGAAGCTCAGTGGTAAAACATATGCTTTGCATGCTTAAGGCCCTAGGTTTGATCCCTAGCATCTTAAGAAAATAAATAGGACCCAGGTGGAGGCACACCTGGTTGAGTACAGATGCTACAATGCACAAGGACCTGGGTTTAAACCTCCAGTCCCTAACGGTGAAGGGAAACTTCACAAGTGGCAAAGCAATGCTACAGGTGTCTCTTTTCCTATCTCCCTCCCTCTTGCATCTCAGTTTTCTTCTCTTTACCCAACAAATAAATCAATCAATAAAAAATAAATAAATGGAGGGAGTCGGGCGGTAGTGCAATGGGTTAAGTGCACGTGGCGCAAAGCACAAGGACTGGAGTAAGGATCCCAGTTCGAGCCCCAGGTTCCCCACCTGCAGGGGAGTCGCTTCACAAGCAGTGAAGCAGGTCTGCAGGTGTCTGTCTTTCTCTCCCCCGCTCTGTCTTCCCCTCCTCCATTTCTCTCTGTCCTATCCAACGATGACGACATCAATAACAACAACAATAATAACTGCAACAATAAAACAACAAGGGCAACGAAAGGGGATAAATAAATATTTTAAATAAATGAATAAATAAATAAATAGGGAGTCAGGTAGTAGTGCAGTGGGTTAAGCGCACATGGTATTAAGTGCAAGGACCAGCGTAAGGATCCCTGCTCCATTCCTGGCTCCCCACCTGCAGGGGAGTCACTTCACAGGTGGTGAAGCAGGTCTGCAGGTGTCTATCTTTCTGTCACCCTCTGTCTTCCCCTCCCCTCTCCATTTCTCTGTCCTAACAACAATAACATCAATAACAACAATAACTACAACAACAACAACAACAACAAAAACAAGGGCAACAAAAGGGAAAATAAATAAAATTTAAAAATAAATAAAAGTAAATAAATAAATAAATAAATGTTCAAAGCTCTGGTCCCCACTTGCAGGGAGGAACTTCATGAGCAGTAAAGCAATGCTGCAGGTGTCTCTCTCCCTCTATTTTCAGCCTCTACCATAAAAGAAAAAACATGCTCCTTAGGGATACCAGAGTTGTAGTGCAAGCCCAGAGCCCCAATGAGAAATCTGGTGTCTTGGCTAAGGTAGGGGAGGAAGAAAAGAAATAAAATTAAGAAGAGTTGGTTGGGAAAGCAAGTAACTGGGTCTGGGTTATACTTTCAGGGTGGAAGGGTCTAGTGAAGCTGTGGTTCAGCAACTTGGTGAAAAATAAAAGCAATCTTAAATATAAATAAATAAATAGAGTGGTCAGGGAGGTGGCACAGTGGATAAGGCATTGGACTCTCAAGCATGAGATCCCAAGTTCAATCCTCGGCAGCACATGTACCAGAGTGATGTCTGGTTCTTTCTCTCTCTATCATTTTCTCATGAATAAATAAAATCTTTAATAAATAAATAAATAAATAAATAAACAGGGCTGTGAAATAGATCACTTGGATAGTGTGCCGCTTTGCCACGTTTGGAGTTCAACCCCCACTGCACTGAAGGAAGCTTCAGCACTGTGGTCTCTCCCCTACCCTCTATAAATAAATAAATGATGAAAACAAAAGAAATTACTTTTTTATAATTCTATTTTTTTAGATTTATTTTATGTATTTCTTATTGGATACAGACAAAGAAATTGAGAGGGGAGGGGGAGACAGAGAGGGAGAGAGACAGAAAGACACCTGTAGCCCTGCTTCACCATTTGTGAAGCTGTCCCCCTACAGGTAGGGACCAGGAGCTTGAACCCTAGTCCGTGCACACTGTAGTACGTGCACTTAACCAGGTGCACTACTGTCTGGCCCCTAACAGCAGAAATGCTTAAAAGGAAAGCTCATGATGGTACAATCCTTTCACATTAAGTCATAGTTAATCAGCTTAAGATATTTTCTTTTATTATATTTCTAAATATACTATACAAAAATCTTGTAATTAATTAACATGTGGACATAGATGCAGATTAAGCTCCACCTTAAGGAATTTTCATTTCCATATTGAAATTGTGTTAGTTTAATGAAGGGGCCAGGCAGGGGTGGGGAGATAGCATAATGATTATGCAAAAAGCCTTTCCTATGCTTAAAGTTCTAATAATACCCCAGGTTCAACCCTCAGCATCACCATAACCCAGACATAAACTCAATTTCTCTAATAAATGAATAAATAAAACAGACTTAAAGACGGGATACCAGGTAAGAGCTTTAAAATATGTGATAGGAGGGAGTTTGGCGGTAGCACAGCGGGTTAAGCGCAGGTAGTGCTAAGGGCAAGGACCAATGTAAGGATCCCAATTTGAGCCCCTGGCTCCCCACCTGTAGGGGAGTCACTTCACATGCGGTGAAGCAGGTCTGCAGGTGTCTGTCTTTCTCTCTCCCTCTGTCTTCCCCTCCTTTCTCCATTTTTCTCTGTTCCTATCCAACAACGATGACATCAACAACAATAACTACAACAATAAAACAAGGGCAACAAAAGGGAATGAACATTAAAAAAAATTATGTGACATGAGATTTCACTTCAGTGCTATCTAATATAGTACAAAATAGTAACTTTAGTGTTTCTTTTTGTTCCTAGAAATAAAATTATCTGTACTTTCTACCTCAGAAAGCATGTAAATTATATCTACTAAAGTCACTCTAGTAAAACTACTTCTAAGTATTGTACTTTTTTTATTGTACCATAGTATGCAAGACAACACTAAACTAGTGTTTCACTCTTTTTAAAAAAAAATATTTTATCTATTATCAGATAGAGCCAGAGAAATTAAGAGGGGAGGGGAAAGATAGAGGGAGAAAGACAGAGAGACACCCGCAGCCCTGCTTCACCACTTGTGAAGCTTTCCCCCTGCAAGTGAAGACCAAGGGCTTGAACATGGGTCCTTGCACACTGTAATGTGAGCACTTAACCAGGTGTGCCACCACCTGCCCCCCACCCCAAACTGGTGTTTCTCCATTGATGGCCTGTATTACCTGCTTCTAGATTTGAATTCTTAGTACCTAGTAATCCAATCCCAAATTCTCAACTTTTGATTTTCAACTGTCCTGATCTTCATTATCAGTTGTTCCAATGGCTTGGTGCTTCGATTTTAGGAGTCCTAATCAAGCACTCAAACTGGATTAACACTATTCAGTCTTTTTTTTTTCTTTTACCCTGAGTATTGCTCAACTCTGGCTTATAGAAGAGGCTTAAGAGACTGAATCTTGGGACCTTTGCTACCTCAGGCATTAAAGACTTTTTTGCATAACCATTATGCCATCTCCCCTATCCTGAAATCTTTTTTTCTTCAGATTTTTTTCCTTTATGGGGGATTAATGATTTAACAAAAAATATAGTAGTTTGTACATGAGTAACATTCTCAGTTTACCACAAAACATTCTAACCCCTCCACCCCAGAGTCCTTTACTTTGGTGCAATACACCATTTCTAGTGCAAGTTCTGCTTTGTGTTTTCCCTTCTGTTCTTTTTTTTTTTTTTTCCTCCTCCAGGGTTATTGCTGGGCTCGGTGCCTGCACCATGAATCCACCGCTCCTGGAGGCCATTTTTTTTCCCCCTTTTGTTGCCCTTGTTGTAGCTTCATTGTGGTTATTATTATTGCCCTTGTTGTCGCAATTCGTTGTTGGATAGGACAGAGAGAAATGGAGAGAGGAGGGGAAGACAGAGAAGGGGAGAGAAAGATAGACACCTGCAGACCTGCTTCACCGCCTGTGAAGCGACTCCCCTGCAGGTGGGGAGCCGGGGGCTCGAACCAGGATCCTTATGCCGGTTCCTGCGCTTTGCGCCACATGCGCTTAACCCACTGCACCACCGCCCGACCCCCTATTTTTTACTTCTATGAGTGGGATTATCCCATATTCATTCTTCTCTTTCTGGCTTATCTAACTTAACATGATTCTTTCAAGTTTTATCCAAGTGGTGGTAAAGAAGGTGAATTCACCATTTTAAATATCTGAGTGGTATTCCATTGTATGTGTGTGTGCGTGTGTGCGTGTGCGTGTGTGTATCACAACAGAATTATTTATTAATGAGAACTAAAGGAGAGTGAGAGAGCAACAGAGCATTCTGGCACATGCAATGCTAAACAATGAATTCAGAACCTCATATATGAGAATCTAACAACTTATTCACTATGCTGTCTCCCAAGCCACATCATTTTAAATCATTCTTTCTTATGAAAAAGATAACACACACAAACACCCTGAAAACAGAGGAATGCTCAGCTCTGACAGAGATGATTCCAGGAGTTGAACCTGTAGTGTTTAGGGCATCAGACATATAAATTATGTGCTCAACAGGCTCAACTATCTACTCAGTCCTAAAAACTTTTTAAAATATGTAAGATAAGAAAAAATCACAGTACTTCTTAGAAACTATTCTAGGGATATTGGTTATTAATGATGTAAAATGTACCTTTCTGATTATTATTCTTTTAATCATCCTGCAATTTAGATGCTTTAGTTTTCATTTCTCCCTTCCCCACCAAAAGACTAAATAATTGTCATCATATACTTACTCATTTCCATTTTTATTTTCTCGTGTGTGTGTGTGTGTGTGTTTTGTTGTTTTTTTAGCTTCTATTTATTTTACTATTTATCAGAGCATGGCCCTGGTTTACATGTTGCTGAGATTGAACCCAAGAGGTCAGAGCCTCATGTGTGAAAGTTGTTTGCATAACCATTATGCTGTCTCCACATATCCATTCATTTTTAAAGGGGAGATGGGCAAAGGGTGGGAAGGGGGGATCAAGTTTAAATAAAGAAGCTGGAAAGATATATGTGCTACTGTTCCTTAGTAAAATGGCTCCTTTATTAGGAAACAGGTCTCATAGCAGACAAAAAGTTTAAGAGGTGACAGTAGCAGGCACAAAAGATAAAAATCCTTAAGCTGGAGTTGGAATCCTTAGAATTAAGCTTATTTTCTATAAATCATTTGGCATTTTTAATAAACATTTCCACATACTAATTCATTCATATTCTCAAGGTAGTCTTCATTAAGAAAAAATTATCTAGGGCACAGACACAACATGATGGTTATGCAAAAGACATCATGCCTGAGGTTCCAAGGAACCATTTAAGTCTTGCATAAATGACCATGATCAAGGACTCAGTTTCAAGCCTCCAGTCCCCTCATGTGAGGGGGATGAATTGGAGGGGGGGGAGCTTTATGAATAGTACTGCAGATCTCTCTCATTCTCTGTGTATTTCTCACTCTCTATCACCTTCTAGCAAAAAGAAGAATAAGGGGGAAAGTTTCCACCAGGAGCAGTGGAATCATACAGGTACCAAGCCCTAGCAATAACTCTGGTTGCAATAAATAAATAAATAGTTCAGATCAATGGCAGCTCATAATAGAACATTTGCTTCTATATTCTGTTTTATGGTAAGAAAGGAAGAGTGAGAAATTATGTGAGTAAAGAATTTTATGGGGGCCAAGCAGTGGTGCACCTGGATGAGCACATATATTATCATACGCAAGGACCCGAGTTCAAGCCCCCATTACCCACCTGCAAAGAGGATGCTTCATTAGTAGTGAAGCAGGGCTGCCAGTGTCTATCTTTCTCTCTCCCTCTCTATCTCCCCCACCCCTCTAAATTTTCCTATGTCCTATCAAACAAAATAGAAAGGAAAACTAATTTTACTTTTCAAAATAGAGGGAAAACTGATATATATATATATATATGTATATTTGAGTGTGTGCATGTACATAAATGATGGCAAACATGCTTGCTTACAGGTACAAACCAATAGGACATAGATTACAATTTAGTTTTATTAAGTTAGTCTGGAAAGCTATTCTACACATACTTATATAGAGTATCAAGGCCCCCTGGTCTTTCCAATTGCATGAAGTTGTGTCTCAAGTTGAGGTAGGTGATATCTTGACTATAAAAGAGATGCTCAGGAACCTCCTCAAGGCTGTAACAGGAGAGATCAACAGTACTGATTCGCTGGGACACCACCTGAATAAGGTCAAAGAGAAGTGACATTGAGCTCTGCTTCACATCTCTCTCCTTGCACAGGACAGAATGAGTTTATACAGAAAAGCACTGATTCACAAGATAAGACAGAAGGAAAAGGTAGTAAGATACTACTCTTCATTTATAAAAACCAGTTAATTTACTGTTTCCTAAAGCTAAATGTTACTTCAAAAATACAAAGGTATAAGCTGTAGAGTCTGTTAAGTAAAAGGATAAAAAGCTCACACACACAAGTCATAAAGATGAAAAGTTAACATTTTGTGCAAGAAATAATGTTAAGACGATTTAAAATAAATGTACTAAAACTTTGGGAGGTTGTGTGACGTTAAAATATAAGGCCTTTTGTAAGCCAAGTGGACTCTGCTACTTACCAGTATTTCCTTTCATGCTGTTAGGATAAAATTAAATAACCAAACACATAGCACACTTAGTATGCAAAAGAGTATTCTGGAAATAATAACTTTGTTTAAGGTCAGAAGAATAGACTGGGAGCCAAGATGGCAGCTTGGAGACAATACCTGGTATGAGGTCTGCAAGTAAGTTGCTTTCAACCTGGGAATCTCAGCCACCAGCTATCAGATGATACCATGATGCCAACCCGACCTCCTTGGGCACAGGACCCCACTATGTGTCTTGGAGGCCCACCTCCCCAGATCCCTGCCCCAGTAGGGAAAGAGAGAGACAGGCTGGGAGTATGGATCAACCTGTCAACACCCATGTTCAGCAGGGAAGCAATTACAGAAGCCAGGGACCTTCAACCTTCTGCACCTCACAATGATCCTGTGTCCACGCTCCAAGAGAAATAGAAAGTAGGGAAGATATCAAGAGATGGAACTGAATATGGAGCTCTGGGGAGGGGGGTGGGCATTATGTGGAAATGTACCCTTCTTATCCTATATCTTGTCAATATTTAAATTTTATAAATAAAAAAAATAAACTACTTAAAATTGAAATTATCAATAGTTCTACTGAAGCAGATTTTATTACCATCACAATATAACTAAAAGAAAAAATCCAGTAAGTCAATAGATAGCTTATATTTCTATACTACTATGCTAATAAAACATGGTTGTAAAAATGGAACTGGGGGCCGGGCAGTGGCGCACCTGGTTGAGCGCACATGTTGTAATGCGCAAGGACCCGGGTTCGAGCCCCCGGTCCCCACCTGCATGGGGAAAGCTTTGCGAGTGGCAAAGCAGGACTACAGGTGTCTCTCTATCTCTCCTTCTCTATAACCCCTATCCTTCTCGATTTCTGGCTGTCTCAATCCAATAAATAAAGATTAAAAAAAAATTAAAAAAAGAAAAAGGAAAAAAAAAGGAAAATTTTAAAAAAGAAAAAAAAAATGGATCTGAGAGCCAAACAAAATATAACTGGAAAAGTGATTCATATTTAGATAGACCATTATTCACTGAAGCAATCCCTTATGTAGATTATTTAGCTCTGCAAAAAATGTGTGTGTGTGTGTATGTGTGTGTGTGTATGTTAAAATTCTACAAAGATGACTAGAAGAACAAGAGCAATTGGAGACTGCAATAAAATTTTAGAGTACTTCGTCTTCATCTTTAAAGACTATGCAAAAATTATGCTGAAAAGTTATCTTCAGCATATGGGAATAATGATTTGTGACAGGATTACAGGTCTTGTTCTACCAACAAATTCAAATTTGAAGTGGTTCACCAAGGCTGTGATATAGATAGATAGATAGATAGATAGATAGATAGATAGATAGATAGATATCAAGTTTTAAGCTACAATTCAGGCAACAACTCCATTTGTCACATATGTCAGTGACTACTATAGTGGAGTTCCCTTTGAGGTATCTGAATTAGTTAGTGTCTCAATTCCTTTAAGGGTGAAATTTAATTATGTATTAATTCTTTCAAGAGCTTTATATTCCTCGTAGAGGTTGAACAAAGATAAATGTACCTAAAAATATCTTTGAAAGAATTTAATACTACATAAATATAAACAATAAAATAAGGACTTGGTTAAATTATT
Organism: Erinaceus europaeus; assembly: GCF_950295315.1. Lineage (NCBI taxonomy): Eukaryota > Metazoa > Chordata > Mammalia > Eulipotyphla > Erinaceidae > Erinaceus > Erinaceus europaeus. The sequence continues at coordinate 134,565,258 of NC_080163.1, forward strand.
TAGCTAATTATATACTTAATTATTATATATTCATTCTATGAATAGAGAAAAGCATAGATTCACATGCATAAAAACGATAATGTGCTCTTTGGGGACTTAATTTGAAAATACATTTCAACTGGATTTCTACTCTGTACATCAGAGTATCTGATAGCTTATCACCTTGGATGCCTGCCGTTGCCACCTCTGGTATTCAGTCAAAGTCTCAAAGCTGACATGATAGGTCTGAGCTTGTGCTCCTGCTGAGCTGAATGCAAGAGAGTACTGCCTTCGCTTCACTTCTTCTACCTAAAGAAGAGAAAATCAGAAACATTTTTTTTATATTTTATTTTCCCTTTTGCTGCCCTAGTTGTTTTCTTATTGTTGTTGCAATTATTGTTGATGTCGTTGTTGTTGGATAGGACAGAGAGAAATGGAGAGAGGAAAGGAAGACAGAGAGGGGAAAAAAAGACAGACACCTGCAGTCCTGCTTCAATGCCTGTGAAGTGACTCCCCTGCAGGTGGGGAGCCAAGGGCTCAAAGCGGGATCCTTATGCCGGTCCATGCGCTTTGCTCCACATTTGCTTATCCCACTGTGCTACTGCCCAACTCCCCAGAAACATTTTTTAAGACCCTTCCATAAATATCAAAAATATATTCCACATATTTTCCAAACTGATATTCACCAGTCTTTTAGTTATTATCATTCTAGGGCAAGGGAGATAAAATATAATGGTTATGCAAACAAGACTCTCATGCCTGAGGTTCCAAGATCCCAGGTTCAATCCCCCACACCTCCATAAAACAGAGGTGAGCAATGAACTGGTTAATATATTTTATCTTTCTAGAGGTATGCAGAGTTTCACAGTGATTACTGGTAGATGTGATACAAAATAAGAGAAATAAAATTATGTATTACTTTACTTCAAATAAATATTGCTGCGTCTGTGTGGGACCAGTGAAATATCTCACTAGAAGAATATGATGCTATCATGTAAAGTGAGATAAGTCAGAAACAGAAGGATGAATATGGGATGATCTCACTCACAGGCAGAAGCTGAAAAACAAGATCAGAAGAGAAAACACTAAGCAGAAGTTGGATTTGAGTTGATGTCTTGCACCAAAGTAAAAGATTCGGGGGAGGAGGGAGAGTTCAGGTCCTGGAACATGATGGCAGAGGATTTTAGTCGGGGTTGTACTGTTATGTGCAAAACTGGGAAATGTTACGCATGTACAAACTACTGTATTTACTGTTGAATGTAAAACATTAATTCCCCAATAAAGAAATAAAAAATAAAAAAAAAAGAATAAGATGCTTTGCCATCTGAGTCACTCAGCCTCAAGTCCAGTCCCCACCATACTGAATGAAGCTTTGATACTGTGGTCTCTTTCACTCTGTCTGAGAACAACAAAACTGCATGTGTGTATGCTAACATGAATGTGTGCACATGTACGCACAGTCCTTCATCATTCTTTTCTTTAAATATTTATTTATTTATTCCCTTTTGTTGCTCTTGTTATATTGTTATAGTTATTATTGTTGTTGTTATTGATGTTGTCATTGTTGGACAGGACAGAGAGAAATGGAGAGGGGAGGGGAAGACAGAGGGGGAGAGAAAGAGAGACACCTGCAGACCTGCTTCACCGCCTGTGAAGCGATTCCCCTGCAGGTGGGGAGCCGGGGCCTCGAACCAGGATCCTTACGCAGGTCCTTGCACTTTGCACCACCTGCGCTTAACCCGTTGCGCTACCGCCCAACTCCCAGTCCTTTATCATTCTATTTGACTGACTTTGCAAATGCATTCACTAGCACAAGAATTAGCATACCACCTTGGTTGCTTGGATGTGGTTTGAAAATGGTCACACCTGATTCCTAATTTTATTTTTTGCTTATTTTTTTATGACAGAAAAAAAATCTGACTTGGTGTTAGATGGTGACAACTACTAGCATTTCCATGGTACCCATGACAACTATTAGTGACTTAAAATACAGGCAGGATTCTGTAACAGAATCTGGGGCATGAATAGTTCTGGACCTCCCAGAGAGTCTGTAATATAAATTATCCTAGTTTATGCTTAACCTAGCTTAAATCAGTTTTCTTTGTTTAAACCAAAGAAACAAATGTTGACTGCCCAGGAGGTGATGCAGTGCATACAAAGTGTTTGACTCTTAAAAATGAGGTCCCAAGTTTGATCCCCTAGTGAATGCTGATTCTTTCTCTCTCTCTCTCTCAATAGTAAAGAAAAGTTTTACAGGAAGAGTAGCAGCAGCAGCAGCAGCAGCTAACAAACTCTGTGTTGGTGTAGTCTTTAATAATGTCCATATTGGCTTCTCTGAAAAGATGTGACTAAAGCTATGAAAATCATATGCAATATTTTCCTGAGATTCATCTTTATGAGTCTTACCTTTCCCCCAACTAGAGGCAAAATGTGCATCTTTCCAGTTTGATAATCCTTCACTGAAGAAACGATAAGGCAGGTACCACAAAGAACAACTAGGCGTTCAGCCCACTTATGGAGCTGAGTCTTTCCTTTTCTTACATTATAGATGCCAGAAAGAAGGATTCGATCCAGATGATCCATATGGCATGGTTTTTCTGAAAAGAAAACAGTACTTCAGAAGCCACCAAATTAAAGTAGTATGAAAATGCCAAAGAGAAAAAGAAAGTATGGCTGACATTCAGCAATTTTGTGTACAGACTTAAATAACCAATCTAAATATGATAAAATAAGTTCTCTGTCCTAAAATGTTACCAATCACAGAAGTTACAGTGTTATAAATTTTGGTCCCAAATTTTTATGTAAAGAGCAACATTTTATTTTTTTTGGATAAACATTTTCAATTCTCTTTTAACACTCACATCTTCATTATATATAGGAAAAGGGAGTATGGCAGAGGGAAATTAAGACATTCCAATTGAGTTTTAATCCTGGGCTTCCTACTTATTTTGTTACTTTGAACAACTTAATCTCACTGGCCTTAGCTTTCCTTATATAAACAGTTTGGATCAACATAGTATCTACCTCTAGGAGAGTCTTGCCAAAGATTAAAATTGTGAATTTAAGGGCTGGGGAGACAGCATAATGGATATGCAAAAAGACTTTCAGGCCTAAGGCACCACAGGTCCCAGAACCACCATAACCCAGAGCTGAATAGTGCTCTGGTAAAAAAATTTTAAAAATTAAAAAATCAGTGAATTTAAAATATTAAACATGTTTTAAGATGCAATGGGAGTACGGAATGAAAGACATCACCACTCTTGGATAAATGGCATCACTACCACAGCAGTGGACTCATCCAGCATGCACCAGGTAGCCCTAGTAGCAATTACTGGGTTGTTAGAAAAGTCATGCATTTTTGCATTGAAAAATCACAGAAAAATGTGTCAAGACTTTGCCAATAACTCAATAGAAAGGAAAGAAATGAAGAGAAAAGAAAGGAGATAAGAGAGAAAGGAGAAAGGGAGAAAGAAAAAAGACCTTAATAAATGGACAGTCAAGAGTCGGGCAGTAGCAGCGGGTTAAGCGCACGTGGCACAAAGCACAAGGACTGGTGTAAGGATCCCGGTTCAAGTCCCCGGCTCCCCACCTGCAGGGGAGCCGCTCCACAGGCGGTGAAGCAGGTCTGTAGGTGTCTATCTTTCTCTCCTCCTTTCTGTCTTCCCCTCCTCTCTCCATTTCTCTGTCCTAACAACATCATCAATAACAACAACAATAACTACAACAATAAAAAATAAGGGCAACAAAAGGAAATAAATAAATATTTAAAATAAATAAAAATAAATGGACAGTCATCCAGTATTATAAGATCTGCAGTCTTAACATTGTCAAGATGACAATACTTTTCAAATGCATTTACAGATTCAATAAATTCCTATAAAAAAATCCAGTTGTTTTCATAGCATAAATTGAAAAGCTGGTCCTAAAATTCAAATAGAAATACAATAAACTTAGGATAGTTAAAAAAAAACAATCTTGGGAGTCAGGCTGTAGCACAGCGGGTTAAGCGTAGGTGGCGCAAAGCACAAGGACCTAAGAATCCTGGTTCGAGCCCAGGCTCCCCACCTGCAGGGGAGTCGCTTCACAGGCGGTGAAGCAGGTCTGCAGGTGTCTATCTTTCTCTCCTCCTCTCTGTCTTCCCCATCTCTCTCCATTTCTCTCTGTCCTATCCAACAATGACAACAAAAATAATAACTACAACAATAAAACAACAAGGGCAACAAAGGGAATAAATAAATTAAATAAATATTAAAAAAAAAAAAAAACAATCTTGAGCCCAGAGGTAGGTAACATATGGTTATGCAAAGAGACTCTCAGGGACCAGTGGTGGTGCACCTGGTTCAGCGCACATGTTACAATGTGCAAGGTCCCGGGTTCAAGCCCCTGGTCCCCACCTGCAGGGGGAAAGCCTCAGGAGTGGTGAAGCTGTGTTGCAATGTCTCTGTCTCTGTCTCTCTCTATCTATCTACCTCCCCCCTCCTCTCAATTTCTGGCTGTCTCTATCCAATAAATAAAGATAATAACAAAAAAACAAAAGAGAGAGCGAGAGACTCTCATGCCTGAGACTCCAACATCCCAGGTTCAATCCCCCACACCACCATAAGAATAAAAGAAAGGCCCTTTGGAATATATCTAAAATAGACCTACAAGCTATGTCTAAAACAGAGACCCCAAGTAGTCATCTGCAATATTCCAGCCTTTAGGTTCATGATTAGTCAACAATTTATATGACTTTTTATGTTAACTCTTTTTTAGCTACCAGGTTCCAGAAGCTACCATGATGCCAACCGGACTTCCCTGGGCAGACGACCCCACCAATGTGTCCTGGAGCCCCGCTTCCCCAGAGCTCTGCCCCACTAGGGAAAGAGAGACACAGGCTAAGAGTATGGATTGAGAGACACAGGCTAAGAGTATGGATTTGAACACCCATGTTCAGCGGGGAAGCAATTATAGAAGCCAGACCTTCCACCTTCTGCACCCCATAATGACCCTGGGTCCATACTCCCAGAGGGTTAAAGAATAGGAAAGCTATCGGGGAGGGGATGAGACACAGAGTTCTGGTGATGGGAACTGTATCTCTCTTTTTTATGGTCTTGTCACTATTTCCATTTTATAAATAAATAATTTTTTAAAAAAGAATAAAATTAGAGAACTCACATTTTCCAATTTCAAGACTTAGTACAAAGATAATAGCATATAAAGTACAGTATTGTCCTGGCAGAATAGAACTATGAAACAGAATAAAGAATTCACAAATGAACATGTTTATCTTTGGACAACATGGGTTGTCCCATGGGTTTCTTACATGGGTCCCCACAACTAAGTGGGAAAAAGGACAGTCTTGTCAACAAATGGTTCTAGGACAATGAATATCACATGTGAAAAATAAAGTTGGAGCAGGGCCAAGATGGTTGATTAAAGAGGACCTGTGTCATCTCCACCTACTAGAATAGCAAAGCTTTAGCAATACGTCGAACAATCTGCACAGAACCAGACATGAAACTCTGAAAAACAAGCTTCTATAACAAAGGCCAAAAGGTTAACCTCTTCATGCCCTCTCCCAAGAAAGAAACTCTACTATGACAAAATGCTACAATCAGGAAAGTAACTCTAAGTGGTGACTATTTTCAGTTGGCACAATGAACTCTCACTAACCCAATCCCACTACAATTCTTAAAACATTTTAATCAGAGGCAAGAAGCTATAGGTTACAAACAGGGTACGAATTACAGCAGTCAACATAATGAGAACTTACGCAGTCTTGCAGAAAATAGTCCTGAGAGAAACTATACTGAAATTCAGTCTCCATAGTAACAGACTAGGGTGGTTCCCGGAACAAAGTACCACCCATCCCTAAGTAGTAAGTGGTTTAGCAAGGGACTCAAGAGACATTTATCATGAGAGTTAATTCCACAAGCAGGCCCAATCCTTTCAGACTGCTAGCAAACATAGTGCACCCTTATAGTCAGCAAATGCACTGAAGACCTCCCAAAACATAACCAGTTAGCATGGGGCCCTCACTGTCTACTCAGCTCCCTTGACAGCACACATCCCACCAAACTCAGTTTCTTGCTAGTCTCAGAGTATACATGCTATCATCACCTGGGACTGAGGACCAGAACCAGTCTCCTAGACATAAACATCTATCCAAAGCAATTCAATGACTGCTGAGTACTTGAAATTTCAAATCCCTGGTTGCTGAACTGAAAAAAATGTTACAAGTGAGAAGATCAAAAGCACAAAGGCAGAAATCAAAAAAAAGTTGATATAGTAAGCTTGAGGCTAGGGTAAATCATGAAAAGAACAGCAAAAAAAAAAAAAAGAAAAAGAAAAGAAATAATACAAATGAAGATAATTTGCTTATGGGACAGCGTTAAGAACAACAACAACATGGGAGTCAGGCGGTAGCACAACGGGTAAAACACAGGAGGCACCAAGTGCAAGGACCGGTGTAAGGATCCCAGTTCGAGTACCCGGCTCCCCACCTGCAGGGGAGTCGCTTCACAGGCGGTGAAGCAGGTCTACAGGTGTCTTTCTCTCCTCCTGTCTTCCCCTCCCCTCTCCATTTCTCTCTGTCCTATCTAACAATGATGATATCAATAACAACAATAATAAAAAAAAACCAAGGGCAACAAAAGGGAAAATAAATAAATATTAAAAAATTAAAATAAAAAAAGAACAACAACATTCACATCACAACACGACCAGGAGAAATAGACAAAATTCCCACTTGAAGAATAGCTGAGAACTTTTCCCCAATCTGAAGGAAACAGATGTGCAGATTCAAGAAGCTCAAAGAATTCCAAACAAAATAAGTCCAAGTCAATGTACACTAGTACACACCATAATTAAAATATCAAAGATAAAAAAATAAAGAGGGGGCCAGGCAGTGACTCATCAGGTTAAGTGCACATGGTAGCATGTACAAGGGCCCAGGTTCAAGCCCTACGTCTCCACCTGCAGGGGGAAAGCTTTACAAGTGCTGAAGCACTACTGCAGGTGTCTCTCTCTCTCTCTCTCTCTGTATCTAGCCCCTTCCCCTCTAAATTCTTCTCTGTCCTATCAGATTAAATTTTTTTTTCAAAATCCTAAAAAATAAATAAATAAATAAAGATAAAGAGAATTACAAAAGCAGTAAGAAAAAAGCAGAGTCACCCAGCACAGGAGGTGACACAGTGGATAGTGTTGAATGAGGTCCCAAGTCCACCCTCCAGAATTACCTGATCACATATACCAAAATGATTCTCTGGTTCTCTATTGAGAGAAGGGGGTGAGGGGTATAAGATGGAAGGGAGGAGGAAAGGAAGGAAGGAAAGAAAAAAGAGTAGAGTCACATATAAGAGAAAAATTCTACAAACTTGCCAGTTTATTTCTCAACAGAAACTCTGAAGGCCAAAAAGGACTGGCATGATAAATTCAAAGTGTGAGTGAAAAATACCTCCAACCAAGAATACTGTACAGAGTTATCACTCAGATTTAAGGTGTGATAAAGGATTTCTTAGATACATAGTTAAAGGAAATCATTACCACCAAATTGGCCTTATAAGAAATAATGACAGGGATTTTTATAAAAGAAAAATATTAATTATTTCACTCATATGGGGTATATATAAGCAAACGAAGCAAGAAAGTAAAGTCAAATAAAAATAAACCTTCAGACTTGGGCTTCAGAACTGAGTTAAACAGGACTAGAGTGGGGATTAGAAGGTTGCAATGTGGAAAGGGTCCAATAGATTATGGTAAAGGGATATTGTATTTGGTAGTTTATGGGGCATGGTAACACATTCTGAATAGATATGGAACTATACTTCTGAGATATAGCCTTCTAAACCAACATTACCTCAAAAATCCTATGTAACTTTTTGTCTCTTTTCTTGTCTTATATTTTATTAGAGAAAACTAGCTACTGACCATCAGTCTAAGAAAGGAATATTTTATTTTGTTTTACGTAAGTTATCTTAATATGAAATAACAGTTCAGAGGATTTGATAGACACTCAGAGTATCCTAAGTCTCTGATATATGTGTACATTCATTTAGAATGACATATGTTGTTTTTTTTTTTGTTTGTTTGTTTTGCTGGGAGCGTGCCTGCACCACGAATCCACTGCTCCTGGAGGCCATTTTTTCCCTTTTGTTGCCCTTGTTGTTTTATCATTGATGGGGTTACTATTATTGTTGTTACTGATATCATTGTTGTTGGATAGGACAGAGAGAAATGGAGAGAGGAAGATATAAAGGGGGAGAGAAAGATAGACACCTGCTTCACCACCTGTGAAGCTAAGGCCCTGCAGGTGGGGAGCTGGGGGCTCAAACTGGTATCCTTACGCCAGTCCTTGCGCTTCCTGCCATGTGTGCTTAACATGCTGCTCTACCACCCAACCCCCCTAAATGGTCTTCTAATGCTCAGAGACTGAGAGTAATTTTTAAACTTTTATTTATTCTTTTTCCTTTTCCTAAGTCCCAGTCTCCACAAATAGCCTTAAAAGCAAGAGACAATGACACCTAAAACTCCTCTATGGATCAACTTTCCTCTCTGGAAAATCTATAGTCCCAAGAGAATAGGGTAAAAAAACTGTTGAATCTTAAGTGCAACAAAAGGGAGGCCCCAGGAGCAGTGGATCCGTGGTGCAGGCACCAGCCCCAGCAATAACCCTAGAGACAAATGTACCCCTCTTATCCTATGGTTTTGTCAATGTTTCCTTTTTTGGTTTTGTCAATTTTTTCCTTAAAAATAAAAAATAAAAAGCTGTTGAATCTTATCTTTTCCAGCTGCTGAGTCCTAGTCTTAGGGCACAGCTTCAGTAAGTACCCTCAGGATAGGTTAAGACCCCACAATACTATGAAGAGAAAGAAACTCAGGAAAACAATTCATGAAATTATCTATGAACTTCTTGAAGATAACATTCTTTTTTTTTTTTATTGTTGTTGTTATTGATGTTGTCATTGTTGGATAAGACAGAGAGAAATGGAGAGAGGAGGGGATGACAGAGAGGGGGAGAGAAAGATAGATGCCTGCAGACCTGCTTCACCGCCTGTGAAGCGACTCCCCTGCAGGTGGGGAGCCGGGGGCTTGAACCGGGATCCTTACTCAGGTGCTTGTGCTTTGCGCCACCTATGCTTAACCCGCTGCACTACCACCCGGCTCCCTAAGAACACAGCATTCTTTAGGTAAAGTATAGAGATGAGGGCACCAGGTAGTGGCGCATTTGGAAAAGCTGCCTGTCACAATCCTCAAGCAGCTAAGTTCCCCCTGTGGGGGAGGGCTTCATTTTATCTCTAAACTCCCCCACCCGTCAATTTCTCTGTCCTATCAAATAAAATAAATAACCTATTTATTTATTACTGGATAGTAAGAAAGAAATTGAGAAGGGAGAGACAGGGAAAGGGTCCCTGCAGATGGGACCTGCGTCCTTGAACCAGGGTCCTTGCACACTGTAATGTGTGTGCTTAACCAGATGCATCACCACCTATACCCTTAAAATATCTTTTAAAAGTATAGATACAGGGGGTCGGGCTGTAGCGCAGGTTAAGCACACATGGCGCAAAGCGCAAGGACCAACTTAAGGATCCTGGTTCGAGCCCCCAGCTCCCCACCTGCAGGGGGTCTCTGCACAAGCAGTGAAGCAGGTCTGCAGGTGTCTATCTTTCTCTCCCCTTCTTTGTCTTCCCCTCTTCTCTCCATTTCTTTCTGTCCTATCCAGGAATGATGACATCAATAACAATAACCACAACAATGATAAAACAACAAGGGCAACAAAAAGGGAAAAAAATAGCCTCCAAGAGCAGTGAATTTGTGATGCAAGCACTGATTCCCAGCAATAACCCTACAGGAAAAAAAAAAAAAAAAAGTATAAATATGGTTCCAAATAGCATGCCAAAACTTCTAAAATAAAATAAAGATTTATAGAATTAGAGATGAAAGAATATAAAGCTGAAAATTATTTGAAGAAATAACTCTTTAAAAAATAAATAACAGGTGACAAATTCCTACATGAAAAATAAACATGAAACTCAATGGAGCCCCAACAGGATAAATTCGAAGAAATTCAGAGCAACACACTTGATATGAAACTGCTGAAAATTTAAGACAAAAAACATTTTTTGAAATAAGGCAGAGAAAAATGAAGCACTATTTATATCAGAACAACTAAAATGACTGTATGAAGGGTGTAGCTCTATAATATATTTCCAACTGCCTGGAAATCTAGTTAATTCAAATTAAAAAGCTAAAATGCTAGATGATATAGTGATATAAACATGGAAAACTCACTTGCATTTAAATAAAAAACTTCAAAACAAAATGTGAAATAGGCAGCTTGTAGACAACACACAAAATTCTGCTACTTGAAGCATTTCAGTTGAAAACATTAAGAGAAGTGGTGGCTAAATAAATTCTACCATCTGGTTTTAAGACCTCAAACAAGTCTTCCAGTATCTTTAGACCTTAGTTTGCCAAGTTTTAGATTAAGGAGATGGGTTCAATGATTCCTAGTCTTTCCCAGTTGTCACATCTTATAGATTCTTTATATTCTTCAAATTTTTCTTCAATGGTAGAGTTCCTTAGAGAGAAGAAATCCAGAACCACATAGGCTTTTCTGCTTCCTAGTGCTGCTATTTGACATGGGCAAGTTATGGTCGCTTAGGTAAGTTTTTCTTTTCTTTTCTCTTTACAGAGAGAAATTGAGAGCGAGGGGGGAGGAGAGAGAGACAGAAAGACACCTGCAAAACTGCTTCAGTACTTGAAGTTATCCCCCTGCAGTTGGATATCAGGGGCTTGAACCACGGTCCTGTGCATGGTAACTTGTGCACTTAACCAGGTGTGCTCCACCCAACCCCATTAAAATCGCTTTGGAATAATATCTACCTATAGTGCTGTAGGGGTTAAATGAGAAAAGGTGTGTAATGTATCAATCTAGTAAGGAGTCATCATATAACAAGTATATGAAACAAGTGTTATTATAGTAAAAGGTCTGCCCTAAGCTTCCTTCTCTCCCCATATATAGACATTCTTTCTGAAATATTTTATTTTGGTTACAGACAGAAAGAAATTGAAAAGGTAGGGGGAGAGAAGAGAGTGAGGAAGACAGACACCTGCAATACTGCTTCCCCACTACTAAAACTTCCTCCCTGCAGTTGGGAACTGGCGTCTTGAACCAGAGTCTTTGCTCATGGTAATGTATACACTCTACCAGGCACGCAGTCCTTATTTTCAAAATCTTAACTTCTACAGACAGCTTTAACACTCCCCTGCCCATGACTTTGAGCTCCAGATTTGTATTTTTAAGCTCTAGTTACACATTTCCAACTCTCTTGCAACACATCAGCAACTGGATGTCTACCACATTTTAAAAATCAAACATGTGTAACATGTCTGCTTTTCATTATTCAAGTCCTATCATTATTCTGAAGTTGCCCAGGTTCAAAATCACAGTCGTTTTCAATAATTGGGTCTCTTCCTTAATTCCTAAGCTCTGACTCTTACTGACTATTCCTCCAAAAAAAGTCTCTCATATGAACAATTCCTTCTTGTTCCCTAATTCAGACTCCCTATAAATTCACTCCGTGCTGGATCCAGATTCATCTTCTCTAGCTCACTTTAATCTCATCATCTGCAAATGAAAGCTACCCTCCCAATAGTGCACTCAAGGCCCAGAACTGGACTCAAATTATTGGTGACTCATACAAACTTGTAAATCACAAATTTCTTTAAAAAGAAAATCCTCATTTTTTCTCTTCTATTTACTGAAATTCTATAATTTTTTTATTTTTATTTTATTATTTTTCCCTTTTGTTGCCCTTGTTGAAATTCTATAATTTTAAAAAAATTTTAATATTTATTTATTTTCCCTTTTGTTGGCCTTGTTGTCTTTTATTGTTGTTGTAGTTATTGTTGTTATTGATGTTGTCATTGTTGGATAGGACAGAGAGAAATGGAGAGAGGAGGGGAAGACAGAGAGGGGGAGAGAAAGATAGGCGCCTGTAGACCTGCATCACCGCTTGTGAAGTGAACCACCTACAGGCGGGGAGCCAGGGGCTCAAACTGGGATCCTTACCCCGGTCCTTGTGCTTTGCACCACGTGCGCTTAACCTGTTGCGCTACGGCCCAACTCCCGAAATTCTATGATTCTTAAAGAATTAACTCAGAGTGCTCACTTCAGCTGCATATATTCTAAAAATTGAACTGATAGAGAAACTATTAACATGGTACCTGTGCAAGGATGACATGCAAATTTGTGAAGCATTCCATTAAAAAAAAAGAATTAATGCAGATTACTTCATAAAGACTATTCTGATTCTAGAAGTCAGTAACAGAGAACTTTTCTATAATCTACCAAGATGTATCATCCAGGCATATTAATTTAAATACCTTTGATATTAGTACAACACAGCAGATGTAAAAGGACAGAATACAAAAATAGAACCCTGCCTGTATGAGTACTTAACAAAGATGATGAGTCAAATTAGTAGAAAAAGTATGAGCTATTCCAATGTTGTTGGGATAACTAGCAATTCACAGAGAAAAAAAAATTAAGGCTAGATTCTTACTTCTTAAAATACTTTAATAAAAGTACTAAAAAAGTAGAATGTATTTATGGTCTAGAATAGGGAAGAAACATAAATTCAGGGAGTCGGGCTGTAGCGCAGCGGGTTAAGCGCAGGTGGCGCAAAGCACAAGGACCGGCATAAGGATCCCGGTTCGAACCCCAGCTCCCCACCTGCAGGGGAGTCGCTTCACAGGCGGTGAAGCAGGTCTGCAGGTGTCTATCTTTCTCTCCTTCTCTCTGTCTTCCCCTCCTCTCTCCATTTCTCTCTGTCCTATCCAACAACGACAACAACAATAATAACTACAACAATAAAACAACAAGGGCAACAAAAGGGAATAAATAAAATAAATATTTTAAAAAAAAGAAACATAAATTCATTGAAATATTAGCTAAATCCAATTAAATAAAAGTTCTGCACAACAGTTAAAAAAATGAAAAGATAAGTCACAGGCTCAAAATATATTTTGCCATAAATATAGTAAAGATTATGCATTTAGAATATATATAGAAGTACTTTAGATAAATATAGAAAAAGATAAACAAAGATTACACAGGAATATTAATTTAATGAAAATCTCAAAATCCAGTGAAAATATGAAACAATATTCAACCACACTAGCAACAGGGAAACAAAAAATAATAATAATAAATGACACCATAGTGTAAGAGATAGCATAATGGTTATGTAAAAAAAACTTCCATGTTAAAGGCTCCGAAGTTCCAGGTTCAATCCCTCACACTACTGTAAGTCAGAGCTAAAAACTGCTCTAGTAAAAAAATAATAATAGCTAAATAGTCAATTCATATCTGTGACTTGGGGAGAACTAGTGCAGTTTCCAATGAAGGGGTATGGGGACACAGGACTCTGGTGGCAGTAACGGTGTGAACATATATTCCTATTAACTTATAACATTATAAATCACTAATAAAAAAAATGGGGGGTGGGGTGTGTGGTGGCGCACCTGGTTGAGTTCACATGTTACAATGCACAAGGACCCAGGTTCAAGCCCTTGGTCCCCACCTGCAAGAAAAATGGTGCACAAGTGGTGAAGCAGTGCTGCAGATGTCTTTCTGTTTCTATCTTCCTCTCTATCCCCCTTCTTTTAAATACAAGTATCTTATGATCCAATAATTTCATATCTAAACATTGACTCTGAAGTAACACAGGCAAACAAACAGGTAATCTCACTAAAGTGTTGTTTTAGTAGTCAAAACTCAGCAATAATGTCCATCATTAGTGAAATAGTAGCACTTTTGGGGTTTTGTTTTGTTTTCTTCTTTTGGTGCCATAACCTTGTACACGTATGCTTCTACCACCCCTGGTATGATTTCTTTTTCCAGATAGAGAAAGAGAGAAGCATCAGAGTAGTACTATACCATTTATGGAACGTATTCTGGTATTGCAATGTGATGCCTGGACTAGAAGAATCCAAGGCTTCATATATGTTAAAATGTATGATCTACTGGGTAAGCTGTCTTCCAGATCCTAGAGAAATAGTTACATAAACTATAACAGAGAGGATATTCAACGCTATTCAACTTAAAGAAATGCACATTAAAAGAACAGTTAAAATCTCCAAAACATTAGTTGAGTTAAAAACACAGCTATCATTTATTTAAAAATGTACTTTACTTATCACATATGAGAATTTCACGAGACACAGAGAGAGGAAAACCAGAGCATCACTCCAGTACATGTGGTGCTGGGGATCATACTGGGAGTCTAAAGCTTTAGTTCCAGTGCTCTACCAATTGAGCTAGCTCCTCAGCCACGATAATATCATTTATTAAACAAAATCTTCATACTCTTACAAATGAAAGTTTAAAAACTCTAGGGAGTCAGGCAGTAGTGCAGCGGGTTAAGCATAGATGGCACAAAGCACAAGAACCAGGGTAAAGATCCCAGTTCGAGCCCCTGGCTCCCCACCTGCACAGGAGTCGCTTCACAGGCGGTGAAGCAGGTCTGCAGGTGTCTGTCTTTCTCTCCCCCTCTGTCTTCCCCTCCTCTCTCCATTTCTCTCTGTCCTATCCAACAACGAACAACATCAACAATAACAATAATAACCACAACAAGGCTACAACAACAAAAGGGGGGGAAATGGCCTCCAGGAGCAGTGGATTCATGGTGCAGGCACTGAGCCCCAGCAATAACCCTGGAGGCAAAAAATATATGTATATATTCTGAGCAAGTATATCCCAAATTGATGATAGTGATGATCTAGCAAGCTGTAAATGGGCTTGGGGGTTGATTATATAGAACTTAAAAGACAGAGCTCAGAGTGGTGACACAGAGGTTAAAGTATAGGATTCTCAAGTATATGGGGTTCTGAATTCGATCCCACGCAGGTCATGCACCAGAGTGATGTCAGGTTCTTTCTCTCTTCTCCTATCACTCTCATTAATAAATAATTTTTAAAAATTATTTTAAAAATTATAGATAATAAGACTATGTTCATATTTTACTTGTGCAGTTAAAACTAAAAAAAATAAATTAAGGAAATACATATAGATACAATAATTACACATATGAAATATAAGGCTAAGAAAAAAACACCACCATAAGCCAGAGCTGAATAGTGCTCTAGTCTCCCCTGCTCCCACTATCTGTACTATCTGTACTCATTAAAATAAAATATGCAATCACAAAGATAACTATTAGAGAGATACGTGTTTTGTTTTTTTTTTCCTCCAGGGTTATTGCTGGGCTCGGTGCCTGCACCATGAATCCACTGCTCCTGAAGGCCATTTTTTTCTCCCTTTTGTTGCCCTTGTTGTTGTAGCCTCGTTGTGGTTATTATTATTGCCATTGTTGACGTTGTTCGTTGTTGGATAGGACAGAGAGAAATGGAGAGAGGAAGGGAAGACAGAGAGGGGGAGAGAAAGATAGACACCTGCAGACCTGCTTCACCACTTGTGAAGCAACTCCCCTGCAGGTGGAGAGCCGGGGGCTTGAACCGGGATCCTTACACCAGTCCTTGCACTTTGTGCCGCATGCACTTAACCCACTGAGCTACCGCCCAATTCCTGAGAACAAATCTTGATAGACAGTAGTTTTTGGTTTTTTTTTAATATTTATTTTATTTATTTATTCCCTTTTGTTGCCCTTGTTGTTTTATTGTTGTAGTTATTATTGTTGTTGTCGTTGTTGGATAGGACAGAGAGAAATGGAGAGAGATGGGGAAGACAGAAAGGAGGAGAGAAAGATAGACACCTGCAGACCTGCTTCACCGCCTGTGAAGCGACTCCCCTGCAGGTGGGGAGCTGGGGTTCGAACCGGGATCCTTATGCCGGTCCTTGTGCTTTGCGCCACCTGCGCTTAACCCGCTGCGCTACAGCCCGACTCCCCAATACACAGTAGTTTTATCACACATTTCCAGATAATATGGCTGAGATTTGCCTAGTTTTGGACTTTAAATGAATGGAAAAATACTATGTGGTACATCTGGCTTTTTCTGTTTGCATTTATGATCTTTGAACAAAAAATGCCATAAACAATAAGTACAGAGAATAGGATTTAGAAAGAATTGTATAGGCTAGGAGTTGTGTTACCTGAGCTATATTGTCTGAGAACTTCAACTTCACTAATAAATTATAACCTCCAACTCTATTTTCTCATACTCAAATAAGGGCATTAATGTCTCCTATTAATCTCTGTAATTAACCACTCATCTGTTGCAAATATTTTATTTCCATTGCTTTTATATCAGGAATTTCCACAGAAATCCCATCCACTTTTCCTCCCAACACTTCTTTCTCAGGAAAATTTGATAGTCAATATTTGCATGATGATTGCTTGGAATACTGGATGCCTTTTATATTCAGCAAAAAAGTATTAACCAGTTTGAACTTAAGACTTTTGACCCTGGCCTCATTAGCACTAAGCTAACTCATCAAAAAGTCCACATATAAAATATTTAGAGTTGATTATTAAGTTATTTGCTTTAAAGAGAATACTTGAAGTTATCTTTCTTGCAGCTCAGGAAGTTGTACAAAAGGTAGAACACCAGACTTGCAAGTACAAAGCTCCAAGTTCAATCCACAGCATCAGATAATGCCAGAGTGATGTTCATGTTCTTTCCCCCCTTCTTAAACAAACAAAATAACTCTTTACTTTTTTGGAACCAGCAAGAGAATTCACCCAGATAGTGTGCCTGCCTACTCTGTCATGTACACAATGCAGGTTCAAGTCAGGTCCTCATCATACTGGAGGAAGTTTAGATGCTGTGGTACCGTTCCTTCTATTCCTGTCTCTCCTATCTATCTGGGGTCGGGGGGGGAAACTGGCTCAGAGTGGTGAATCCCCAGTAATGATTAAAAAAGGGGGGGGGGAGTCGGGCAGTTGCACAGCGGGTTAAGCGCAAGTGGCGCAAAGCACAAGGGCCAGCGTAAGGATCCCACTTTGAGGCCCCTGCACCCCACCTGCAGGGGAGTCACTTCACAAGAGGTGAAGCAAGTCTGCAGGTATCTATCTTTCTCTCCCCCTCTCTGTCTTCCCCTCCTCTCTCCATTTCTCTATGTTCTAGCCAACAACGACATCAATAACAACAACAATAATAACTACAACAATAATAACTACAACAATAAAACAACAAGGGCAACAAAAGGGAATAATTAAAAAAAACAACTTTCCTCCTGGTAACACTATAGTTGTCTATCGATCTGGAAAGTGGATTGATGGAAAGAAAAAGCAAAAAGAAAGCATACTTTTAATAATGGCTTTAAATTAAGTCCATAAATTCTCTGAAACTCTTTTTGAAAGTGAATTCTAATTCTCCTCTTGATAGAGTGGGCTATATTTAGTGATTTGTTTCTCTGATGAAGCAGTAAAGTCTCTCTCTACTAACATAGATATATGAGTGAACCATATTAGAAGCAAATCTCTCAGAGGCCAGACAGTGGCACACCCAGGTAAGTACACGCGTTACCATGCACAGGGGTCTGGGTTTGATATCCCGGCCCCCCACCCCAGCTTCAGGGGGGAAGCTTCACAAGTAGTGATGCAAGTCTGCAGGTGTCTTATCTTTCTCCCTCTCTACCTCCCCTTCCTCTCTCAACTTCTTTCTGTCCCATCAAATGAGAAAGAAAGGAAAGAGAAAACAAAAGGAAAGGGGAGAGGAGGAGCAGGGAGGGGAGGGAAGGAGCAGGGAAGAGAGGGGAGGGGAAGGGAAGAGCAGGGAAGGGAGGGGAGGGGAAGGGAGGGGAAAGACAAAAAGAACTATATCTACGAGACCCAATTAAGTATTTGGATGAAAACAGCATCGGACAAGAAGAGTAACTACAGTTATAGTTACAGGCTAGAACTATCCAGCTAAATTACTCCTGATTTCAGACCCAGAGAAACAAAATGAGTTAAATATTTATTATCATTTTAAGTCACTAAGCTCTGAGGCAATCTGTTGCATAAACAACACATAACTAATAAACTTTATCACTGTATCTATATATTAGCTATATAGTTTCACCTTTTGTTCTGGCTGTGATCTCTCTTTCATCAAAATAATTAACTTTAAAAACCTCTTTCCTAAACATTTATATTTTACTCAAATTATCCTAATATCTCTAAATTAATAAAGCACACTTTTTGAAATATCCTTTAAAGCTCTCCCCCCAGGGCTGGGGAGATAGCATACCTGTTATGCAAAAAGACATTCATCTCTGAGGCACTAAAAGTCTCAGGTTTAATCCACACGCCACAGTAAGCCAGCTATGAGCTGTGGCTTTAATGAGAAACATACAGAGAGAAAGGTGCACAGAAAAAGTGAGAGACAGACATCAGAGTACTCCTCAGCTCTGGGTTATGTTGGTGGTGAGGATTGAACTGGGACCTTAGAGCTCTGGGCATGAAAGTCTTTGAATAACTGTTATGCTGTCTCCCCAGCCCAAGTGTTTTTTTTTTTTTTTTTTTTTTTATTATTATTATTTTCTCATTTATTTATTTATTTATTCTCCCTTTCGTTGCCCTTGTTGTTTATCGTTGTTGTTATTATTGCTGTCATCGTTGTTGGATAGGACAGAGAGAAATGGAGAGAGGAGGGGAAGACAGAGAGGGGGAGAGAAAGATAGATACCTGCAGACCTGCTTCACCGCCTGTGAAGCGACTCCCCTGCAGGTGGGGAGCTGGGGGCTCGAACCGGGATCCTTATGCCAATCGTTGTGCTTTGCGCCACCTGCGCTTAACCCGCTGAGCTACGCCCGACTCCCCCCCAAGTGTTTTATAATAAAAATTTGGTACCTCAGGGTGACACAGTAGATGAAATACTGACTCTCAAGCATGAGGTCCCAAGATTAGTTCCCAGCACTGCATGTGTCAGACTCCAATTCTCTCTCCTGCTTCTCATTCTCTTACAAATAAATAAGAATTTTTTAAAATATTTATTTATTCCCTTTTGTTGCTTGTTCTTTTTATTGTTAAAGTTATTACTGTTGTCATCGTTGTTAGATAGGACAGAGAGAAATGAAAAGAGGAAGGAAAGACAGAGGGGGACAGAAAGATAGACACCTACAGACCTGCTTCACTGCCTGTGAAGTGACTCCCTTGCAGGTGGGGAGCCAGGGGGCTCGAACTGGGATCCTTACTCTGGTCCTTGCACTTGGCGCCACCTGCACTTATTAACCCACTGCGCTAGCGCCCAACTACCATAAATAAGAATTTTTTTTTTTATTAAAAAGTGCAAATCAGGAACCAGGGTGGTGGTGCATCTGGTTAAGCGATCATATTGTAGTACACAAGGACCCGGGTTCAAGTCCCTGGCCCCCACCTGAAGGGGGAAAGCTTCACAAGTGGTGAAGCAGGGCTGCAGGAGTCTCTGTCTCTCTTTATCTTCCCTTTCCCTCTGAATTTCTCTGTTTCTACCCAATAATAAATAAATAAAAATATTTTTTTAAAGTGAAAATCCACTGTTTGACAGATAAAATCATCAAGTTGCTAGGTTATATATACTTATCAACATTATTAAGCTATTCAGATGTTCATAGACTTTATAAGAAACTTGCAAATATAACTGATTTAATAAAGAATCTAACAAAGGTATTATAAAATAATTCCAGCAGATGAGCAAAGCACTAAGACAAAAAGAGCAAAAATAAAAAGAAAGGCACTTTAGGCTAATACTTCCATAACTTCCCTTAACTATCCCCCTATTGGTTTTGTCCGTGTTTGTTTGTTTGTTTGTTTTTGTCTGTTTTTTTTCCAGCAGGGTTATCTCTGGAGTTCAATGCCTGCATGAATCCTCTGCTCCCTTTGGTCATTTCTTCCTTTTTTTTTTCCCCCTTTATTATGGTAGAGACAAAAATACAGCAATAAAAGGGAAGAGGGAGAAGAGAGAGATACCTGCAGCCAACTCCACTTCTTTTGAAACTTAGCCCCTGCAGGTGGGGACCAAGAGTTTAAATCTGGATCCTCATGCATGGTAATTAGTGCACTTTACAGGCTGTGCCACACTCTGGCCTCGGCCTTGTGGGGTTTTTTGTTTGTTTGTTTGTTTGTTTTGCTTCTAGGGTTATCACTGGGGCTCAGTGCCATCACTACAAATCCATGAATCCACCGCTCCAGAAGGCTATTTTTCCCATTTTATTGCCTTTGTTGTGGTTGTTATTGTTGTTAGATAGGACAGAGAGAAATCGAGAGAGGAGGGGAAGACAGAGAGGAGGAGAGAAAGACAAATACCTGCAGACCGCTTCACTGCTTGCAAGGCAACCCCCTGCAGGTGGAGAGCTGGGGGCTTGAACCAGGATCCTTAAGCCCATCCTTGCACTTTGCACCATGTGCGCTTAACCCGCTGCGATACTGCCCAGCCTCCCTCCCCCCCTTTTTTTTTAAACTACATCAGTTAAATTAGCTTTAAATAAAAGTTTGCTAGTACTCCAGGAAGGCTGTGGTGGCTTGAGTGTTGAACTCTCAAGTATGAGGTCCTTAATTTGACCCCTAGCATCATGTGTGCCAGAATGATGTTCTGGTTCTTTGTCTCTCCCTCCTTCAAAGAAAAAAAAGGGGGTGGGGCATATCATAATGGTTATGCAAAGAGACTTCCATGCCTGAGGCTCTCACATCCCAGGTTCAATTTCCCACACAGCCATGAGTCAGATCAGAGCTGAGCAGTGCTCTGATGTAAAAAAAAAAAAAAAAAAAAAATGAGGGAGTCGGGCAGTAGTGCAGCAGGTGGCTCAAAGTGCAAGGACCAGCATAAGGATCCCAGTTCAAGCCCCTGGCTCGCCACCTGCAGGGGGTTGCTTCACAGGGAGCTAAGTCAGTCTGTAGGTGTCAATCTTTCTCTCCCCCTCTCTGTCTTCCCCTCCTCTCCTCCTCTCCCTATTTCTCTCTGTCCTATCCAACAATGACGACATCAGTAACAACAATAACAATAACTACAACAACAACAACAAAAGGGCAACAAAAGGGAAAATAAATAAATATTAAAAAATGGGGTCGAGTGATGGTGGTTGTGCACCCTCCATTAAGTGCACATATTACCATAAACAAGGACCTGAGTTCAAGCCTTCACTCCCCACCTACAGGGGGATGCTTCATGAGCAGTGAACCAGGTTTGCAGGTGTTTATCTTTCTATCTCCTTGCAGGTGTTTATCTTTCTCTCTCAATTTCTCTCTGACCTATCAAATAAAATAGGGGGGGGGGAGCCACTGGGAACAATGGATTTGTAGCACCAGCACCCAGCCCCAGGTGGCAAATAAATAAATAAGATCTGATAGCCAGGGAAGGAATTCCCAGGACAGTGCAGAATTTGCATGTGTGAAACCCCAGGTTTGATACTTGACACTACATATTCTGTTCTCTGTAATTTTTTTAATTTAAAAAATGTCAATGTGATACTTTTGAAGGCAGAGATACAAATGGTCAACTAAAAGCAGTTAATAACACAGTCACAAAGCCACTGAGAAATTCTTACCACCATAAAACCGAAGCATACAGCTGAGGTCAGGATTAGTGGCTTCCTCTTGTATGCGCAGAGGATCATCAAAACCCAGCCTGGATAAATAATCATAAATAATCTGAAGAGGCCGTTCAGTAGGTTCCAGTCTCCTGCTTAAACAAGTCAAAAGAAAAATATTGATAAATAATAAAAATACTTCATTTAATTTTTTTAATCTCTTAGTACAGTCTCAATTTTACCTCTATATCATATTAATATTACTTATTACAACTAATCTAAACAAGATAGTGGGGGGCAGGGGAGATAGCATAACAATTATGCAAACAGACTCTCTTGCCTGAAGCTACCAGGTTCCAGGTTCAATCCCCCACATTACCATAAGCCAGAGCTGAGCAGTGCCCTGGTAAAAAAAAAAAAAAAAAAAAAAGGCAAGATAGTGGTTCTCCAAATTATTTGTTCTTAGGAACCGCTTGCAGTCTTTAAGGACCCCAGGCAAGCTTTTGTTTACATAGGATATCACTATTGTGATCTTCTGGGTAAGAAAGGAAACTTAAAATTTCAAATATTTTTTTAATTCAAATATTTATCCGTTCCCCTCCCCCCATTTTATTTGGAGGTTAATGGTTTACAGCTCAATTGTCTACACATGGGCTTCATTTCCCAGCTCTGCATCATGGGTGTCAGCAATTTACTCTCACCTCCAACCTAGCACCCCAACCCCCTGCAAATAAATCCATGTCAGTAATAACAGTACTTCCATTATATAATAGTGCAAATAGTTTTTTTAAAAAACATGTTTTATGAAATGAAATGAAATAATTGAGAAAATGATACTGCTTTACACTTTTGTAAATATGACAAAGTTTATTCAAGACAGCTAGATTCTCAAGCACTACTTTTACATTCAATTTGACCTCTAGAAAATTCCATTGTAGGGACCTGGCAATGGCACACATAGTATGATGCACAAGGATCCTGATTCAAGCCCCAAGCTCTCCAACTGCAGCAGGGGGGGGGAGGGGGGGTCAATTCACAAGTCATAAAGCAGGTCTGTAGGTGTTTTTCTCTTTCCCTCACTATCTACCGCTCCTCTTTCAATTTCTCTGTCCTATTGGAAAAAAAAATGGCCACAGAATTCATAGTGCAGGCAATGAGCCCCAGCGATAACCCTGGAGGCAAAAATTAAAAAATAATTAAAAATTCCATTGTATATTCCTAAGATATTTCCAGTGGGGGGTCCTGGCAATGGTGCGCCCAGGTAAGTGCAAATAGTACAAAGCGCAAGGACCCATGTAAGGATCCAAGTTCAAGCCCCCAACTCCTCGCCTGCAGGGAGGGATGCTTCACAAACAGTGAAGCAGATGTGCTGGTGTCTATATTTCTCTCTCCCTCCCCTCCCCCTCAATTTCTGTGTCCTATCCAATACAATGGAAAAAAGTGGCCACCAGGAGCAGTGCATTTGTAGTGCTAGCACCAAGCCCTACCCCCTGAAGGCAAAATAAAATAAGATAGACTGAGAGTGAAAAAGAAATTGACTTATCATTATGAAATATTATTTTAAAGACTGTACTATTTTATTCAAATGAGAGAGATACAGATGAAATGATCCAGAGAAAGAGACCAAAGCACTGCTCAGCTCTAGCTAATGACAGTGTTATGACTGAACCTGAGGCCTAAGATCCTTAGTAACCTGAAATCACTTTTTTATTATAATTTATTTTTTTACCAGAGCAATGCTCAGCTCTGGCTTATGGTGTTGCAGGGGACTGAACCTCAAATTTTGGAGCCTCAAGCATGAGAGTCTTTTTTTTTTTTTTTTTTGCCTCCAGGGCCATCACTGGGGTTTGATGCCTGTACCATGAATCCACCACTCCTGGAGGTCATCTTTCTTTTAAATGTATTTTATTTATTTTATTTTGTTTATCAGAGCACTGCTCAGCTCTGGCTTATGGTGGTGCTGGGGGATTGAACCTAGGACTTTGGAGCCTCAGGCATGACAGTCTCTTTGTATAACCATTATGCTATCTACCCCCAATCATGAGAGTCTCTTTGCATAGCATTTATGCTATCTACCCCCACCCAAATATTATTTTTATAATATTTTATTTATTTATTAATGAGAAACATAGGAGGAGAGAGAAAGAGCCAGACATCACTCTGGTACATGTGCTACCGAGGACTGAACTCAGGACCTCATGCCTGAGAATCCGATACTTTATCCACTGCACCACTTCCCAGACCACAATATTTTTTATTTTAAATCAACTTTCAGGACTACCTCAAGTATCCTTTTCAGAATCTCTGGTTCAAATGTAAAGACAGAAGTATGATAAAATACAATAAATTACATCTGGTCATAACTGATTTTAGGTACAAGTCAAACAACAAGAAATATAGAGGTTGGATTGCAAATTATGTTCCAGGTACTATATATTTTCATTGAACTTACATATTTATTTTTACTTTTTTGTTTTGTTTTGTTTTTTTATTAGCAATTTAATTATTGTGGCATAAAAGGGGTATAATTCCAAGCAATTCCCACCAACCAGAGTTCCACACCCCCTCCCTTCAACTTCTTATTTTATTTTTCTTATATTTGATAGGACAAAGAAATTGAGAGGGGAGAAGACAGAGAGGGAAAGTTAAAGAGAGATATCTGTAGCACTTGTGAAGCTTCCCCCCAGCAGGTGGGGACTAGGGACTTGAACCTGGGTCCTTATGCATGGTAACATGTGGCCCAACTAAGTGCACAACCACCCAGTCCCTTCCTTTGGCTTTACATATAGGCCTTCCATAAAAGTCAGGAGTGAGCAACCTTTTAAGTGGTACAGTGGATGAAGTGTTGGACCCTCAACCATGAAATTCTGAGTTTAAGCTCTAGGGATATATGTGACATTTCTTAGCTAGGCTTAAACACCCTCCTCTTCTAGCCCCTACTACTTCACTTCCCTCAATCATTCTATGTACTCAACTAATTATACAAAAGTATTTAAGATATAGCTCCTAATCTCATCTGATAGTATCAGCATTATTGTACCCATTCATTGGGGAAACTGATGATCCTTCCTAGCCAACTGAATCCACATGGATCCCAGTCACTTTCAAAGCCAGCAACAAGCAGCTCCTGACAGCTTTGCTGTTGACTGGCTACGGAAGAAGGGCAAACGCTAGAACAAGAATTGTCACCCCTTGATAATCTTTAGAAGAAACACTGTATACAATTGGCCAAGAGATATACTGGTAAATAGTATTTATTTAACATCTAAATGGCAATCATTGTCTCTATAACAGCTTTTATTAGAATCACCAAACAAGTAAATGCAGTACAACTCTAACTTCACTTAGATCCCACTAAAATCTCAGGCCTCTTTCCTCCCTGAGTTGAGGCCAGACCCCTTAAACCTAATACTGGTTTGGATACAACAAATGACACTCAGTGCTTTAACAACTGGGAGAAAGCCTAAGCTTGTCAGGTAAAGAAGGGACTATAAAAGCTGGAAAAGGACAAGAGACTGGCTTATTTAATGATGGCCCATAGGAACATACCTAAAGTAGACTTCCTAGCTTCTCACCAACCTAAAATCCTTATTCCCATCTGCTCTACTACTACTTTTTCAATCCTGTTTATTAAAAAATTTGTCCTGCTTTCTATCTTACTGCATTTCAACCACCACGCTGAAGATGCTACTATGATTTCACCCTGAACTCCCTGGGCAGATGACCTCACCTATGTGTCCCGAGAACCGCACCTCTTCAGAGCTCTAACCAACTACTAAAAGATAGAAACAGCCTGGAAGTATGAATCAACCTGCTAATGTCCATGTCCAGCAAAGAAGTAATTATAGAAGCCAGATCATCTTCCACGTTCTGTGCCTCATAAAGAATTTTGATCCATACTCCCAGAGGGGTAAATGCTAGGGGGAGATGACCAGAAGGCTCTGAATTATAATCCCATCAGGACCCAGAGACAAAAGAGGAACAAAAAAAGGAAGGGTGCTCAGAAGTAGTATTTGTGACTTAGAAAGGAAGAGGACCATAGGAAAAAAATGGACAAATATATATAAATATAGTTACAGAAATAATATTGTGGTCTGGGAGGTGGCACAGTGGATAAGGCACTGGACTCTCAAACATGAGGTCCCAATTTCAATCCCTGACAGCACATGTACCAGAGTAATGTCTAGTTCTTTCTCCCTCCTATCTTTTTCATTAATAAATAAATAAAATCTTTAAAAAAATAATATTCAACCCATATATGTGGTCTTGGGAGAACACCACTGTAGTTTCCAATGGAGGAAATGGGGACACAGAACTCTGGTGGTGCAGAATTATACCCATTATCTTATAACTTTGTATTTCAACATTAATCACTAATAAATTTTTTTTTAAAAAAACCACTGGAATGGGTGATAACCCTGGTGGCAAAATAAAATACAATCATACATATTTACAATACTTAAAAAGATTTACTGTGGTGCTGAAACCCCATGCATGCATGATTTCACTGCTCCCATGACAATTTGTTTATTCCTTTTATTTCAGAGAAAGAGAAAGAGAGAGAGAGAGAGAGAGAATATAAGTGAGGCACTATGGGAGAGAGAGGGAATGAGTGAGGCACTATGGTGTTCCAATGTGGTACCAAGGAACAAGCCCATGATTATGTGTGCAGTAAACTGAATGACCTACTGGCCTTTATCAAAAATGAGAAGTTTATCCTTTTTACTCATTAAATGCCTCTGCTAAAGAGACTGAGTAAAGGAAATCCTATAGCATGCTTACAGATCAGTTTTATGTTTCAAAGTTCCAAAAGTTTAACAGGCTGGTAATCAGCTATTTGTAAAATCAAAATATCAGAGGAAATTTATATACTGCAGAATTAGTATAGGAGAGTAATGCTGGCAATGATGGGTACCATTCAACATCTGTAATATTTCTACAGCTGCTTTAAAAAGAGATAGTAAGGGAGTCCGGTGGTGGTGCAGTGGGTTAAGCGCACGTGGCACAAAGTGTAAGGATCCCGGTTCAAGCCCCCGGCTCCCCACCTGCAGGGGAGTCACTTCACAGACGGTGAAGCAGGTCTGCAGGTGTCTGTCTTTCTCTCCCCCCTGTCTTTCCCTCCTCTTTCAATTTCTCTCTGTCCTATCAAACAACATAATAACTACAACAATAAAACAAGGGCAACAAACAGGAAAATAAATAAATATTTTTTAAAAAACTTTAAAAAATAAAAAATATAGTAAGGGAGTCAGGCGGTAGCACAGCAGGTTAAGTGCATATGTAATGCCACCTACATCTCTTAGTCAAGAGTAACAGAAAAACAATTACTCTAAACTGTATTTATAGTTAAGATACTCATAAGAGAGGAATCATTTCACAATAATTCTAGTTAATAGTTTAGTTACAGTAGAAAGAAAAACCACAAATTAATCCAATACAGGAAACAATATACTGTACCAGAGAATCTAGTAAGACAAAGTATCAACCAGATGAAATTTTTTTTAAATATTTATTTTATTTATTTATTCCCTTTTGTTGCCCTTGTTGTTTTATTGTTGTAGTTATTATTGTTGTTGTCGTTGTTGGATAGGACAGAGAGAAATGGAGAGAGGAAGGGAAGACAGAGAGGAGGAGAGAAAGATAGACACCTGCAGACCTGCTTCACCGCCTGTGAAGCGACTCCCCTGCAGGTGGGGAGCCGGGGTTCGAACCTGGTTCCTTATGCCGGTCCTTGTGCTTTGCACCACCTGCGCTTAACCCGCTGCGCTACAGCCCGACTCCCCAGATGAATTTTTTAGGGAGGAGATACATAAGATATTATACTTTGATACTGCTTATCCTATTTTGGTAGAAGAACTGGAGAAAACATCTGCAGAGGTAAGACATCTAGATCTCCAAACTCCCAGCTCTACTTTCTCCCTGGGGATTTTAAAGCCCATCATCAGAACACTGTACATTATAAAATAAAGTTTTTTCCCTTAACACAAAGGACTGAAATGCAAAGTTCAGATATTTCAGTGGTTTTAGACATACACACTTCTGTATTATTCTAACAGAACACAGCATTTTCTACTTCAAAGTCAGATTAAAACCCAATCCCTCACCATCAATAATGGTAAAATCTGCAAAGGTTGAAATCAGTAATACAAAAAGCAACAGTAAAAATACTTCTATAAGTGATCCAGGAGGTAGTGCAGTGGATAAAGCATTGGGTTCAATTCTTGGCAGCACATGTACCAGAATGATGTCTGGTTCGTTCTCTCTCTCTCTCTCTCTCTTTCACTCCTCTTATCTTCTTCATGAATAAATAAACCTTTTGAAAAAAATACTTAAGTGAATGCCTACTTCATGCCAATCAATAAGGAGTGTCTCGGACTTGCAAAGCTATATCTATTTTACAAATAAGAAAATGAAATTGAGGGGCTGGGTGGTGGCGAACCTGGTTGAACTCACATTACAATGTACAAGGACCTGGGTTCAAGCCCCTAGTCCCCACCTGCAGGGGACTTCTGCAAGCTTTCCAAGTGGTGAAGCAGTGATGTAGGTGTCTCTCTATCTCTCTTCCTCTCTATCTCCCTCTTCCCCCTCAATATCTGACTGGTTCTATCTGATAATACATAAAAATAATTTTTAAAAACTTAAAAAAAAAAAGAAGTTGAGTGTCCACAATCAGTATAGAATGTCGTTAGGGTTTGAATCTACTTCGGTATAACATCTGGTTTCTTTTAGGCAAATTACACTATTTTAAATGGTTAACAGAGAATCTGAAGCATTCCTTATATTAATTTATTCACACCAAGAAACCTTAATAGCTCAAAACTACTTTATTGGGCTGGGTAAATAGCATAATGGTTATGCAAATGATTCTATATTTATTTATTCCCTTTTGTTGCCCTTGTTGTTTTATTGTTGTAGTTATTATTATTGTCATTGTTGGATAAGACAGAGAGAAATGGAGAGAGGAGAGGAAGACAGAGGGGGGAGAGAAAGATAGACACCTGCAGACCTGCTTCACCGCCTGTGAAGTGACTCCCCTGCAGGTGGGGAGCCGGGGGCTCGAACTGGGATCCTTACGCCCATCCTTGCGCTTTGTGCCAAGTGCACTTAACCCACTGCGCTACCGCCCAACTCCCATGCAAATGATTTTCATGCCTGAGGTTCCAAGATCCCAGGTTCAGTCCCCAGAACCATAAACCTGAGTTGAGCAGTGCTCTTTTTTTTGTTTGCTTGTTTGTTTTAATTTGCTCCCCCCCCTTTTGTTGCCCTTTTCTTTTTTTACTGTTGTTGTGGTTGTTATTGTTGTTATTATTTTTGTTGTTATTGATGTTATTGTTGGGATAGGACAGAGAGAAATGGAGAGAGGAGGGGAAGACAAAGATGGGGAGAGAAAGACAGACACTTGCAGAACTGCTTCACCACCTTTCAAGTGACTCCCCTGCAGGTGGCGAGCCTAGGGCTCAACCCCATTCATTACTCGACCCTTAAGTGGTCTGCTACATGCACTTAACCCACTGCTCTACTGCCCAACCCTCAGCTTTTCTTTTTATCTCTTCCTCATTAAGATAAAATGAATAAAATATGAAAATTTTTTAAAATAAATAAAACTATTTTACTTACGTATATATTTGTTCATTTTATGAAGCTAAGTTGTGCATGTGCAACTTCATTGCTCAGGACCACTTTTCCATAGAGAGAGAGAGAGAATACAATACTGGAGTTTCCACCTGTGTCATGACAACTTCCATGCGGTGCCTGGGCTTGAACTTGGGCCACAAACATGGCAAGGCAAATAGCATTTTTCTAAAAATATTTATTTATTCCCTTTTGCTGCCCTTGTTTTTATTGTAGTTATTATTGTTGTTGTTATTGATGTCACTGTTGGATAGGACAGAGAGAAATGGAGAGAGGAGGGGAAGATAGAGAGGGGGAGAGAAAGACACCTACAGACCTGCTTCAGCGCCTGTGAAGCGACTCCCCTGCAGAAGGGGAGGGGGGGGGCTCAAACCGGGATCCTTACGCCGGTCCTTGCGCTTTGCAGCACCTGTGCTTAACCTGCTGCACTACTGCCTGACTCCCAGCAAATAGCATTTTATTAAAAAAATAAATAAGTTTGCAGTTGGGGAAGTGGCTCAAACAGCAGCATATTCCATTTGCACACCTGAGTAGTGCTCTAGTTTCCTTCCCTTTCTCTCCTATGTGACTCACTCTCTCAAATGTAATATATGAAATTTTAGAAGGTTTAAGTAAATAAGCTTTAAATTATTATATTTCACTGTGTCTAATATCACCATTTGAAAAATACACTATTTTTTATGTGTCACTACTGTATAATAAAGATCTAATAGTCTTCATTTCTGTTCCCTAGAAAGGAGACAGTTAATCCTTGGAATTTCCTGAGTCATAGAAGTGACTCAGTTATTCATAAACCTTCTGGATCACCCCTGAGTTTATGCTAAGAGATAAGATGATTCAGGATAGGGATGGATCATCAGAAAAAGACCATTTGCATGATTACAGTGTTGGGGTTTGGAGTCAAATCCAACCTAGAAGAGAAAAGAGGGCAAGTAACTATTTTCAAATACATAGTAAATGATTCAATCACTGTGCTGAGAGGATGATGGGGGAAGAGGACAGAGAAGTTCTTCATTCAGAAATCACCATTTGGCTGCACACTGAAACTGAAACCACAGGGCAAAAGGGCCGAGTTTGCTTGTAGGGGCAGGTAACCTAAGGCTCACAAATTGGGTTAGAAAAGACTTAACTTAGGGAGTTGGGTGGTAGCGCAGCGGGTTAAGTGCACGTGGTGCAAAGTGTTAATGGACCGGTGTAAGGACCCTGGTGGGAGCCCCCGGCTCCCCACCTGCAGGGGAGTCGCTGCCGGGGGCTGGAACCGGGATTCTTACGCCGGTCCTTGCTCTTTGCGCCACGTGCGCTTAACCCACTGCGCCACCGCCCTACCGCCATAAAATAAATATTTTTAAAAAAAAACGAAAAGACATAACTTTAGTGCTCAACGTACAGAAACTGTTTTTCCAAGAACCGGTTAATATGATAAAACTGAATTTGGAAAATAAAGGGACAAAAATCAGAGATCCATTCTCTGCTCTGCTCTTCCTTGATTTCACCCTTTAGACTAAGACAAGTTGAAGCCTGTTACAAGCTTAGTTTTGAGAGGAAGTCCACAAAAATTAATTAATTGATTAATTAAGTAATTAATCCAAGAGGGTGGATGACCTGGTGACTTCAAATCTCCATCCTATCTGCCTGGGAACCTGCCTCTCATTCTCCAGCTGTACCCCCCCCACACACACACACACACCTGAAACAAAAAAACAGGGAGGTAGATTTGAGGAGGGTCTCCCACCTTTATTTTATGTTCAAAGGGCAATTAATAAAATTAATGAGTCTTTCCATCTTAGCAAAAGTTAGTATGAACAATTTTGGCTTTCTGTGATACTAGGCACCACTTCCTCGTTCAGCTTCAAAATCCCAACAACAACAAAACCCTGTACCACAGATCCATAACATTTCCTGATGACTGAACATATTAGTGTGCTGGGAGGATAACATAGGAAGAGAGTGTAGAAATTCTACATTTGGGATCCTCCATTTGACCACTTCTGTCTGTCAGCTTTTAAACTAAAACTCTAAGTGAACTACTTTTCCTGAGTTCCATGAGTGACTCTAGTCAATCACTAAACTAAAGGGATCACAAGAATCATCAAATTTGTAGAGTTGGTCAGAAGTGAAACAGGATTCTCAAGTAAGACCAGTCTTATTGGGGACCTAGCTCTTAAACGTATAAAGATAGTACAAACTCCAGGTGGTCAGTGTCAGAACTGTACTACAGTAAACCAGATGGTGTCCAAATAACACGCAAGAAAGAAAAGCAGTACAATTAAACTATGCCCTACCAACATTTCAATAGTACAGCAGATGTTTCATACAGAGTGACACCTTGAGTTCTCCAGCATCAAAATAAATAAGTAAATATGTGGGTAGGGGAGGCAGCATAATGATTACGCAAAAGGAATTTCATGCCTGAGTCTCCAAAGTCCCAGTTCTCCCACACCACCACATGCCAGAGATGAACAGTGCTCTGGGGTGTGTGTGTGTCTCCCTCTTGTTACAATAAACAAAATCTATTTTTAAAAAGGAAGAGAAATTTAGCAAAAGTAAATGAATTATACAATGCATCATATATCCTAACATTTCTAAAGTAGTACAGAAACAATACACAAAACAAAACAAAAAAGACTAAAAAGAACACAATGATTAAGCAGAAAGGCCTTAATTTCTATAGCACCAAAAGTTCCAGGTTCAAACCCCCAGTACTACCATAAGCCAGAGTTGAACAGAGCTCTGGAGGGAAAAAGGAAAGAAAAAAAAATCCCACTCCTTTGTCCATGGCAATCAGTTCAGTAGATACCCTAAAATAGGATTTCCCTTCTACTTTTATAATATCAAAGTAAAGTTTTGATGGTTTGCAAAAGAGGTTATCCTGAATGTCAAGGACAAAAAAGGAGCTATAATTCCTTTCTGTAATATGCATCATTCAAAATGCATGTTCTAAATTGCTTCTCATTATATCTTAAAAGATAGCCTACCTAACATAGCAATCTTAATTTGATGACTAAGTGTAAAAGTAAAAGTAAACATATGCTCAGGAGACAAAGGGCACTTCATTTTCTTATAACTTTAGATAGCAAGCAACAATGACAGATACTAAGCTTCACGAGTGAGTTATCATTTAAACAGTCCAATAGAAAAAAAAAAAAAGACAGGCCAAATATTATCATGTAAAAAGCAGTGGACTAGGAGACAAGACTCTTAGATGTTTCAACTATTGCTCCAGCTAACCAGGCAGCAGCAAGTTTGCTTTTTTACCTGATTTCTCTGGGCCTCCGTTTCATCTCTTTGAAACAGTCTCAGAAATTCTCAGAGGGGAAGCTTTGGTGCTGTGTGGTCTCTATCATTCTCACTCTCTGCCTTTCTGCCTCTCTTTGCCTAAAAAAATAAAAACAAAACTGGGATCTGGGAAATTTTAGTTACACAGAAACTAAAAGTACACTATAGGGGAGTCGAGTGGTAGCGCAGCAGGTTAAATGCAGGTGGCACAAAGCACAAGGACCGGCATAAGGATCCCTGTTTGAGCCCCCGGCTCCCCACCTGCAGGGGGGCATCGTTTCACAGGCGGTGAAGCAGGTCTGCAGTTGTCTTTCTCTCCCCCTCTTTCTTCCCCTCCTCTCTCCACTTCTCTCTGTCCTAACAACGATGACAACAATGATAACTACAACAATGAAACAACAAGGGCAACAAAAGGGAATAAATAAAATTTTTTTTAAGTACACTATAGGGTGCTAGGTGGTAACGCAGCGGGTTAAGCACACATGACGCAAGGCATAAGGATCTTGGTTCGAGCCCACAGCTCCCCACCTGCAGGGGAATCACTTCACAGGCAGTGAAACAGGCCTGCAGGTGACTCTCCCTTCTCTGTCTTCCCCTCCGCTCTCCGTTTCTCTCTGTCCTATCCAACAGCAACAATGGCTATCACAACAATAACAAAAAAACGACAACAAGGGCAACAAAATAGGAAAAATAGCCTCCAGGAGCAGTGGATTCGTAGTGCTGGCACCGAGCCCAAGTGGCCCTGGAGGCAAAAAAAAAAAAAAAGGACGCTATAAATAAGTTTGAAATATACTATAACCAGCAACTGTTTCTTCTGTAAATCATTAATCCATCCAATAAAAAAATGATCTAGGGGTTCGGGTGGTAGAGCAGTGGGTTAAGCACACATGGCGCCAAGCACAAGGGCCAGTATAAGAATCCCAGTTCGAGCTACCTGCAGGGGGGTCGCTTCACAGGTAGTGAAGCAACTCTGCAGTTATCTATCTTTCTCTCTCCCTCTCTGTCTTCCCCTCCTCTCTCGATTTCTCTCTGTCCTATCCAACAACAATGATGTCAATAACAGCAATAATAATAACCACAACAATAAAACAACAAAGGAAACAAAAGGGAAAGAAATAGCCTCCAGGAGCAGTGGATTCATGGTGCAGGCACCAAGCCCCAGCAATAACCCTGGAGGCAAAATACATATATATCTATATATATATATCCCTACAGTAACAACATTTTCATTAATAATTAAGATGTCAGGGTGGGAACACAGCATAATGGTTATACCACAAGACTTTCATGCCTGAGGCACCAAAGGTCCCAGGTTCAATCCCCAGCACCACCTTAAGCCAGACCTGAGCAGTGTTGTGGTAAAAAATTGTTACAATGGGGAGAACAATACACGTAATTTGGTGTCTGATGATTAAAGTTCAATTTCCAGTATTAACACTTGACTTTAAGAATGCTTAATCTTGGTAGCGCAGTGGGTTAAGCTCCCCACCTGCAGGGCAGTCGCTTCACAAGCGGTGAAGCAGGTCTGCAGGTGTCTTTCTCTCCCCCTCTGTCTTCCCTTCCTCTCTACATTTCTCTGTCCTATCCAACAACAACAACATCAATAATAACTACAACAAGAAAACAAGGGCAACAAAAAGAAAGAAAAAAGAAAAAAAAAAAGAACGCTTAATCTTATTTTAAGCCTCACTTTCCTCATCTATAAAATGGGTACTACTTACTTTATTTTTGTTTATTTTTCCTCTAGGGTTATGGCTGGGGCTCAGGGCTGGCACTACAAATCCACTGCTCCTGATGGCAAATTTTTTTCCTTTCTATTTTATTTTATAGGACAAAGAGAGATTGAGAGGGGAGAGGGAAATAGAGAGGGAGAGACAGACACCTATAAACCTGCTTAATCTCTTGTGAAGCAATTCTCCTGCAGGTGGGGAGACAAGGGATCGAACCGGGATCCTTACCTGGGTCTTTCCACTTTGCACTGTGTGTACTTCACCAGGAGGGCTGCCATACAACCCTCTGTACTATTTACTTTATAAAAGCATTGTGATGATTAAAAGAGGTAGTCTACAAAAAGCATAAGTAGTGAAAAATATTTCCCTTTAAACTTTTTTCCAGAAGTTACCACAAAGAATACTTAATTACTTTAAGTAGCAAAAAAGTTTACTGAAAGTACCTTAAAATGTCTACCATCTTGCAAATTACTATCACAAAGTATCTAATTCTCTGAAAAGATCATTTAAGACTGAATCAAGCAATTAACAGCTAGCTGAGTTAGAGTCTTTTAAAAAAGATCTTTAAGTGTGATTACATAGTGAAGTAAATAAGGGAAGTGGTGTCAGTTCCCTTCCCAGAGGACCTTTACTCCAAAGTCTACCATCCATCTTAATGGTCTAGGCACTTCAATAGCCTGCAGCACATGCCTAAACAGGTTACCACAAAGACTCAAAATTTCCTCCCTTGGAATTAGTATGAGGATTTAAATAGAAAATAAACATTAACTGCACTAACAAAAGAAATCACTAGTATCAGCTGAAATGTATCATCATCATTCTTTGGCAGGAGGAGACTTTTTGGAGCTCTTACTACACCACCAAAAATATATTCAATCTTTCAGTATTTTGGGTTTTTTTCTTTAATGTTGTATTTATTAATGAGAAAGGTAGGAGAGGGAGGAAAGGAGAAGAGGAAAAGGGGGGGGGGATAAATCAGACATCACTCTGATACATGTGCTGCCAGGGATCGAACTCATGACCTCATGTTTTGAGAGTCCGATGCGTTAGCCACTGTTCCATCTCCCAGACCACAGTATTTCCTAATTAATTACATTTTCAAAGAGCTACTTCATTACAAAACTGTCAAGACCACAGAGCTAAAGAGACAAAACTCTTGGTTTTAAGCTTAGATTCACAGCAGTGAATTACATTTATAATTTATTTAATTAGTTCTTAATGAGATAGACAAAGAGACTGAGAGGGGAGAAGGTGATAGAAGAGAGAAAAAGACATTTGCAGCACTTCTCCACATGTGAAGCTTCTCAACCTGTGTGTGGAGACATAGGCTTGAAGCAGTGTCCTTGCACATCATAATCTCTGCACTACCACTCAATCCCATTTAGAGTCTTAACTACAAAACTAGTATACCAAGTCAATTAATTCAAGAGGAAGTTTCTCCACATTTCAAATATCTGTGTACATATTTGTATACAAATGAGTAAGCAGTACTGTTTACATAAGTGAATTCTATTAACCACTACCAGCAGTAATATATAGGTCAAGGATTTCCACCTAATTAAGTCAGGAAAGCCCAAGGCTTACCCAAGCTGATCCTTTCATTTCACAAATGAATTTAAGGAAATGTAGTTAACTGGTGAACAAAGAATACATTCAAATGCTAATCTAGCTTTTTAAGAATCAGTCCAAAGACTAAAAGGAACACATAATAAACATCAGTTAAATAACATCAATTTTTAGCTCAGCCAAAGGTGTTACTATTATTACCACGTTTTTTAGGTGTGAGAGCTTCCTTCCTTGCTTTCAACAACACTGAATCTACAGCTCTGTTTTAAGACATTACAGGGAAAAGGAGAAAGTCAATGATCAGGTACTAATTTTATTTTATTTTTTAAGATTTACTTATTAATGAGAGAGAGGACCAGAGTATTACTCCAGCACAGTTTAAAAAATTCTAGTCATAATGCCTCAAAGATTTGCCACTGGAATGCTGATCTTATGGGGTCAGGTAGTGGTGCCCCTGGTTAAAGCACATACTGCAGTGCAGAGGACACAGGATCAAGCTCCTGGTCCCCTACCTGGAGGAAGAAAGCTTCATGAGTGGTGAGTGCTGCAGGTGTCTCTCTTGTCTCTCTCCATCTTAATCTCCCTCTCCCGCCTCAATTTCTCTCTGTCTCTATCCAATAATAAATAAATAATAATTTTTTAAAAAGGAATGCTGATCTTATGATTCTCTATTATATCAATCACTTCTTTTCACAAGCAAGTTTGTACTCATGCGTGAGTATATATCTATATTTAAATATATATGTAATTTAACACTAACATGCTCTGAATAAAATAAGGGAAAGTAGATAAATGTTTATTATGTTATTCACTGAAATATCACTTCTATGAAAGGAATCTGACAAATATCTATCAAAATTATAAATATACTTATCCTTTGGCCCAGAAGTTCTACTTTTAGGTTATCCTACAGATGAGTTCCACTAAGGAGAAATATCACACAAGATATTCATTGTAGCACTAAATAAAAAGTTAGAAATAATTTGAATTTTGTTAATGACACTGGTTATGACAGGCTCATAAAATGGAATAATCTGTAAATAATAAGTAAAAGTTATGTAAATATTAAGATGGAAAGATCCCTAAGAAACCTGGATCAATATGTTGCATACAGCCCCATTAAGTTTCAAAGACTGTTGGTATGCTTCTAAAAACCCCTTCTGTTTCATTAGTTTAATCCCCCCTGCTTAACACTGCATTCTATTTACATAACCACTGTATTCTATTTACATAACCTCTGTTAACAAGCACCACCCTCCCTCCAGGGCATTGGTGGTTCAGTGGTAGAATTCTTGCCTGCTCCGCCCCCTCTCCTTGTCATACCCTGATTTTCACCAGTCACTTTTCTCTCCACCCTCTCTGCGTCGCATCCTGTTCCCACCCTACAGGGCTAGTATATTTATAAGGACAAGATTGTTTGTAGTAGTTTAGTTTAGCTTAGCTTGGTATAGATTGTGCTGCATCCTGCATGAATAAAGAGATACTGCGTACAGCCCAGCCATGAGTCCCGGGTAGTCTGTTACCCGCCCGTGAAGCCAGCCCAGCGAAAACAACAAAGACAGTACAGTGATTATGCAAACAACTTTCATGCCCAGAGTTGTGATGTCCCAGGTTCATTCTCTGGGCATTATACCATAAGCCAGAGCTGTTGTTTGTTTGTCTGTTTGTTTTGTTCTCATTGTTGTTTAAAGGGGGAGGGGGCAGGCAACAGCATACCCTGCATGCCTGAAGACACAGGTTCAAGTCTCCAGTGTCCCCCTGCACAACAAGTGGTGAGGCAGTGCCTCTCCTTATCTCTTTCTCTCAGGAGGGGAAGGGAGGGGTGGGGAGGGGGAAAATGTCTAGTATGGGGCTAAGTGGTGGCACATCTGGTTAAGTGTACACATTACGGTGCACAAGGACCTGGGTTCAAGCCCCTGGTCCCCACTTGCAAGGGGAAAGCCTCACAAATAGTTAAGCAGGTCTGCAGGTGTCTCTGTCTCTCTCTCTCCCTTCATATCTCCCTCTTCCAACTAAATTTCTCTCTATCCTATCAAAAAAGTTTAAAATAGGGACCAGGCAGTGGTGCACCTGGTTAAGTGCTAACATTACAATGTGGAAGGACCCAAGTTCAAGATCCTGGTCCCTAACTGCAGAGGGAAAGCTTCATAAATGGTGAAGCAAGGCTGCAGATGTCTGTCTCTCTCTCTCTCTCTTTTCTTTTTTTTTTTTTTTTTTTTTTTAACCAGAGCAGTGCTCAGCTCTGGCTTATGGTGCTAGGGATTGAACCTGGGACTTTGGTGCTTCAGGCATGAAATTCTTTTTGCATAACCACTATGCTATCACCCCAGCCCTCTATCCCTCTATCTCCTCCTCCCTTAATTTCTCTGTCTCTACCCAATAAGAAATAAATTAAAATATTTTTTAATTAAGTAATTTTTTTAAAAGAGTATATTACTTTTAAGGGGACCAGGCAGTGTCACACACTTTACAGTGCACAAAGACCCAGGTTCAAACCCCTGGTCCCCACATGCAGGGGGAAAGTTTCACAAGTGATAAAGCAGGGCTGCAGTTTTCTCTCTCTTCCTCTCTCCCTCTCTATCTCCTCTTTCTTTGGATTTCTCTCTGTTTCTACCCAATAAATAAAATAATAATTTAAAAAATTTAAAGAGAGAAAGAGAAATGAAAGGAAAGAAGGAAGAGAAGAGAGAGGGGGGAAGAGAAAGAAAGTGAGTCTACCAGGAATGGTGGAGTCATGCAGACAGAGACCTAGCAAAAATCCTGGTAGCAAATAATAACAATAACAACAACAATAAGCACATACTCAGGCATGAGTATATATACTTTTCACTCTATATACTTGTATACATTTTCACTTCATTCTATTTACACATAAGATGTTTTCAAAAATAATTAATTTTGATATTGTCCAAAGTAAATATCAAATTTCCTTCCCAAGACAATTTTTAAAGATAAGAATCATAAAATCTGCATTCAGGAACCACCCTTTTTTCCTAGACAGTGACTCCATTGTTTTATTTATTTTTTTTTTTTACAGAACATTATATCTTTTAAAAATATTTATTTATTCCCTTTTGTTGCCCTTATAGTTTTACTGTAATTATTATTATTGTTATTGATGTCATCGTTGTTGGATAGGACAGAGAGAAATGGAGAGAGGAGGGGAAGACAGAGAGGGAGAGCGAAAGACAGACACCTGCAGGCCTACTTTACCGCTTGTGAAGCAACTCCCCTGCAGGTGGGGAGCCGGGGGCTTGAACCGGGATCCTTACATCGGTCCTTGTGCTTAGCACCACCTGTGCATAACCCACTGTGCTACCGCCCCACTTCCTTTTTTTTTTTTTTATTGGGGGGATTAATGGTTTACAGTACAGCTACTGATATGTGTATAAAAATCTCAATTTTCTTTTTTTAAGTTTTTTTTAAACTTTCTTTGTTTTATTTGATAGAACAGAAATTGAGAGAGGGAGACAGAGGGAAAGAGAGACAGAGAGACACCTTCGTCATTCATAAAGCTTTCTTTCTACAGGTAGGGACCAGGGCTTGAACCTGGGTCTTTGTGCACAGTGATACAAGCACTTAATCAGATCCTCCATTATTTTCTGTAAAACACTCTCACCCCCAGCCTAGGCCTCCTCCACCATCATGCACCAGGACCTGTAAGCCCTACCCCAGATGCCTCCCTAGACTCCTTTATTTTGATTTAGTATACCAAACCCAGTCCAAGTTCTGCTTTGTGTTTTCCCTTTCAGTTCTTATTTCTCAACTTCTATTCAATGATTCCATTATTAATATCAGTTCCAACATAGTTAAAAATCCCACTTCCAAGTTAGTGTAATTGTAAGTAGTAATTCTGTCTATACAACAGTAGAATTAAAATATTCAGATCTTACCTGACCAGATCTCCATGAAGTTGCAAATAAAGACTTTCCCTTCCCTCTCCAGCACATATTTCTAATGCTGGTGTGTCAACTGTGCAGAGGACAAGATGTAAGTCAGATGAGGTGGAGGAGGTGGTGGTTGTAGTGGCAGTGGTTGTCTCTGCTCCATAAAGGTAAATGCAGCCTCTCTTCACATCTTCTCTCAGCCATTCTCTTTCTCGAGAACCAAATTTACTTCTCCTATTCAAGCAATTTCTACTCCCATTGTGTTTCATATTTCTCTGAAAATAGCAAAAAAAAAAAATTATATATATATATATATATATACACACACACATATATATTAGCTAGAGAGTCTTAATAAGATTCAGTCTTCACAACCCATCTTTCTAGTCTATATTCACCAACACTTTGCTAAGTCTCATTACCTCCCTCCCAAGAAGCCTTCTGCAGCTGTTATGTCAATACTTTTTTTTGGTCATCACCATGATTTTACCATTATGAGCCAGCTTTTTCAGGTAGAGAGACAAAGACAAACAGGGAGAGAGGGACAGACACTCCAGCATGGAAGCTTCCCCCAGAAAGGTAAAGGCTGACTACCAACCTGGGTCACAAGCATGACTAACCCATTCTGTCTGAACCTGGAAGTTATTTATAGCTCTATTCATCTTCTCTGACCCATACTTTTTCTTATGTTTATAGGAAAACATGAAGAAGGCAAGGGAAATAGCATATTGGTTATACAAAGAAACTCTCATGCTTGAGGTTCCAAGTCCCAGGTTAAATCCCCTGCACCACCATAAAACAAAGAAAGACAAACAGAAAAACATCTAGTTACTAGTCACCTTTCACAAAATTTTAATATTTTGCCACATTTAGTTCAGATCATTAAAGTTGTGTATGAATACACACACACACACACAAAAAAAACAGGCCAGGAGATAATCCACCTGGTAAAGCACACACCTTACCATATACAAGGACCTAGGTACAAGCCACCTGTTACTGCATGGCAACACTGCACAATGGGGAAACTTTATATGTGTTGGTGCAGTGCTATAGTGTCTCTTCTCTCTCTCACCTATCTAAAAATTAATTAATTAATTAATAAGTCTGGGAGACTTATTTATTATTTAGAAATAAAGAAGCTGGGGGCCAGGTGGTAGCGCAGCGGATTAAACGCCCATGGTGCAAAGCACAAGGACCCACATAAAGATCCTGGTTCAAGACCCCAGCTTCCCACCTGCAGGTAAGTCACTTCACAAGCAGTGAAGCAGGTCTGCAGGTGTCTATCTTTCTCTCCCCATCTCTGTCTTCCCCTCCTCTCTCCATTTCTCTCTGTCCTATCCAACAACAACAATAGTAATAGTAACACCGATAAACAATAAGGAAGGGCCACATCCATGGACATCTAATCTTTGACAAAGGTGCCCAGACTATTAAATGGGGAAAGCAGAGTCTCTTCAACAAATGGTATTGGAAACAATGGGTTGAAACATGCAGAAGAATGAAACTGAACCACTATATTTCACCAAATACAAAAGTAAATTCCAAGTGGATCAAGAACTTGGATGTTAGACCACAAACTATCAGATACTTAGAAGAAAATATTGGCAGAAATCTTTTCCGCATAAATTTCAAAGACATCTTCAATGAAACAAATCCAATTTACAAAGAAGACTAAGACAAGCATAAACCTATGGGACTACATAAAATTAAAAAGCTTCCGCACAACTAAAGAAACTACTACCCAAACCAAGAGACCCCTCACAGAATGGGAGATCTTTATATGTCATACATCAGATAAGAGTTTAATAACCAACATATATAAAGAGCTTGCCAGACTCAACAACAAAACAAATAACTCCATCCAAAAATGGGGAGAGGACATGGACAGAATATTCACCACAGAAGAGATCCAAAAGGCCGAGAAACACATGAAAAAATGCTCCAAGTCTCTGATTGTCAGAGAAATGCAAATAAAGACAACAATGAGATACCACTTCACTCCTGTGAGAATGTCACACATCAGAATGTCATAACAGCAGCAAATGCTGGAGAGGTTGTGGGGTCAAAGGAACCCTCCTACACTGCTGGTGGGAATGTAAATTGGTTCAACCTCTGTGGAGAACAGTCTGAAGAACTCTCAGAAGGCTAGAAATGAACCTACCCTACAACCCTGCAATTCCTCTCCTGGGGATATATCCTAAGGAACCCAACACATCCATCCAAAAAGATCTGTGTACACATATGTTCTTGGCAGTACAATTTGTAATAGCCAAAACCTGGAAGCAACCCAGATGTCCAACAACAGATGAGTGGCTGAGCAAGTTGTGGTATATATATATATATATATATATATATATATATATATAATGGAATACTACTCAGCTATAAAAAATGGTGACTTCACCGTTTTCAGCCGATCTTGGATGGACCTTGAAGAATTCACGTTAAGTAAAATAAGTCAGAAACAGAAGGATGAGTGTCGTATGCTTTACATTGGCTTGTTCTAGCCCTCCCCCTCCAAGAGAATTGGATGAGTCCTGTTAATTTCGCGGGCCTGCTTGGCCCCGCCCCAAGGAACCCTGGGAGAGGGTTCCTGAGTTCGAGAGTGCCAGAGTTTCAGAGGGTTCCCCAGTAAGAGAGTTCCAGAGTTCCAGAGTTGGAGAGTTCCTGAGTTCGAGAGTAAGAGGGAGTGCTTGTGCCGCCGCAAAGAGACAGCCGAGTTCTGTTTGGTGATTAGTTTGTCTTAGTTTATGAATCGTTGTTCCTGAATAAAGAAATACAGCTTCCCTGCCCAGCCATAGTCTCCGCGTCTCTGTTCACCACCGTGAAGCCAGCCCGGCCAGCCGGAGCCGTCCGGAAATTTTAACAACAGATGAGTATGGGATGATCTCACTCTCAGGCAGAAGTTGAAAAACAAGATCAGA
The DNA here is from genome assembly GCF_950295315.1 of Erinaceus europaeus. Classification (NCBI taxonomy): domain Eukaryota; kingdom Metazoa; phylum Chordata; class Mammalia; order Eulipotyphla; family Erinaceidae; genus Erinaceus; species Erinaceus europaeus. The sequence continues at coordinate 134,607,688 of NC_080163.1, forward strand.
AAACACAAGTAGAACCTTAACTGGAATTGGCATATTGCACCAAAGTAAAAGACTCTAGGGTGGGTGGGTGTGGAGAATACAGATCCAAGAAGGATGACAGAGGACCTAGTGGGGGTTGTATTGTTATATGGAAAACTGGGGAATGTTATGCATATACAAACTACTGTATTTACTGTTGAATGTAAAACATTAATTCCCCAATAAAAAATTTTTAAAAATAAATAAATAAATAAATAAAAACAAGGAAGGGCAACAAAAGGGAATAAATGTTCTCCAGGAGTAGTGGATTCATAGTGCAGGCAACAAGCCCCAGCAATAACCCTGGAGGCGAAAAAGAAAAAGAAATAGAAATACAGAAGCTGTGGAATTGTGTACATGTAGAATCCCATGAAAACAGAGATATCAGCAGCAGCTGGGCAGTGGTGTACTTGGATAAACAAATGTTACCATGCAGGTGGGTTCAAGCCCTTAGTTCCCCACCTGTATGGGGGAGAGGGGTGCATCACGAGGAGTGAAGTAGGTCTGCAGGTGTCTCTCTCTCTCTCTCCATTTCTTTCTTTCTTTTTCTTTTTTTGCCTCCACGGTTATCGCTGGGGCTCAGTGCCTACACTATGAATCCACTGCTCCAGGAGGCCATTTTTTTTTACCTTTTATTGACCTTGTTGTTTATCAGTGTTATTATTATTGTTGTTACTGCTGTCATTGTTGTTGGATAGGAAAGTGAAAAATCGAGAGAGGAGGGGAAGACAGAGAAGGGGAGACAGAGATACTTGCAGACCTGCTTCACTGCATGTGAAACGATCCCCCTGCAGGTGGGGAGTCAGGGGCTCGAACCAGGATCTTTACACCTGTCCTTGTGCTTCGTGTCATGTGCGCTTAACCCACCGCGCTACCTCCTGGCCCCCTCTCTTTCCATTTCTATCTTCTCCCCCCCACACCTCAACTTTTCTCCATGTCCTATCAAATAAAAATAGAAAGGGAAACAATAACTACCAGGAATGGTGGATCCACAGTGCTGGTACCAAGTCCCTGGTAGCAATAAATAAATACATATGTAGAAAAAAAAAAAAAAAGGAAGAAATGAATTAGGAAAATATAGTAAATTTTTTGGTTGTTTCTTTTTTCAGATAGAGACATATATTTATTAATTCTGGCTTACAGTGATTCTGGGGATTGAACATGGGACCTCAGAGCCTCAGGCATGAAAGTCTTTTGTATAACCAGTATGCTATCTCCCAGGCCTCAATATATTAATTCTTGTTTATATATATATATTTTTAATTTTTTGTTTATTTATTAATGAGAAAGATAGGAGGAGAGAGAGAAAGAGCCAAACATCACTCTGGTACATGTGCTGCCCGAGATTGAACTCAGGGCCTCCTGCTTGAGAGTCCAATGCTTTAGCCACTGTGTCATCTCCCAAACCACAATGTATTCTTTCATATACAGCTAATGTCATTTTACAGCCCACCCCAGTCCTGTTTCCCTCTCCACAGAAACATTGTAATATATTTTTTATTTTATGTCACAGATTTTAAGGTTTAGTACATACACACACACACAGCATAAAGTATGAGTTTTTTTATTTTTTTTAAGTATGTCATAAATTTTCAAATCCTATCATGTTTCAACCTGCTAATATTATATTTGGTTCAACACTGGTTTAGAGAAATATTCATCATAGGACACCCAGTCCACTCATTTGAATAATATTCTAATATATGGACACACTGCAACTTATCTATTCTCTTCCTGATAGCATTTACTTGGGCTCTAATTATTCACTGTTGGAAATAATTCAGCAATAAACATTTTTATATATGTCTCTATATGAAAATTTAAAATTTCTCTAGGGTCCTGATTTTATCTCACATTCCAAATGAGCTAGTATGGTATCAACACAATACTGCACAAATTCTCTGCATTCTCTGTTTCAAGAAAATTACTGTTTCACTTGATAGCTTAGTTATGAGACATCCACATATTGCACACCATTGCAAAGCAAAAACAAATGCTACAGTGAGATAAGTTCCCAAAGATCAATATTTACCTGCCTGTTTTTATGAGGGCCAATTGTGTACTTAATTAACACTTCCATTAACAGCTACACTGTCATTTCCTACTGCCATTCAGCTGTTTCAGTCATACCCAACTACTTACAGCTCCCCCAAAACAACAAATATTCTACAATTCTATAACTTCTTTCACATTTTATCCTGCTCACTAGTTTATTCTTTAAAACTCTACTCAGATGTAAGCCTTTCTGTGTGCTCTATGGAGCCTTCCAAGGCTCTGACCCCCATTTCCTCTCCTATTTAAAATTACTTTGTTCTCTCAACAGAATTTCTCCACTTTATGCATACTTTTTGTTACTATAGGCAGGGATTCACCATACTGGGCCAACATCCAGATAAAGAAAAAAGTAGAAACCTCAAACAAAGAGAAAAAGGGAGAAACACCACAACACCCCAGTGCCACAGTACTCTCTGTGGTAACACGGGGATTAAAGCTGGGTCGTGTGCATTGGCAAAGCCAGCACCTTCTCACATGAACTATTTCACCAGTCCCATCTTGAACATATTCTATTACTACAGATAAATTAATGGGTTTTAATTTTTTGATGTGTACTCCTTCTGTACTGAAAGTCTCTTTAAAAAAATAATTACTCATTTGGATAGACAGAAAAATTGAGAAAGGAAAGGAAAGGGAGGGAGGCAGAAAGAGACAAAGGGGCAGCTGCAGCACTGCTTCCTCATTCAAGAAGCTTCCCCCTGCAGGTAGGGACTGGGGGTTTGAACCTGGGTCCTTACTGTATCATATGTGGCCAGCCAGATGTGCTACCACCTGATCCCAGGACTGAAAGCCTCTTAAAGTATATTAATACCTGGGTCCATAACTCAGCTGATATCACAGAAATTTATTCCCTGTATTTTACTCAGTTTGCTCTCGTAAGAAGCGTGATTAATTTGGAAGATAGATGTACATTTGGAACCAGAATATAACTCAGCAGATAAAACATACATGCCTATCATGCCTGAGACCTTGAGTTTCATTCCCAGCATGTGTGAGCACCAACAGTAACCATGAAATCCTATGGAGGGTGGAGTTGTGAAGTGATGTCTCTCCCTTTATACACTTTTTTTTTTATCTTTATTTATTGGATAGACACAGCCGGGGGAGACAAGAGAGAAAGAGACACCCGCAGCACTGCTTCACCACTCACAAAACTTTCCCCCTGCAGGTGGGGACCAGGGGCTTGAACCTTGGTCTTTGCACACTGTAAAATGTGGGCTCAACCAGGGGCACCACCACCCAGCCCCACTGCCTTTATACACTTTTAAGGTCAGAATTTTTTTTAAATTGGGGTGGCTCCACGAGGTGATGAAGTTAATAAAGTGCTGGAGCATCAAACTGAGATCCTGAGTTCAATCCAATATACCCTCTTGCAGGGGGGACACTTCACAAGTGGTGAAAGCAGGTCTGGGGAGATAGCATAATAGTTATGTGAAAAGATTTTCATACTTGAGGCATCAAAGGTTCCACATTCAGTCCCTAACACTATCGTAGCCAGAGCTGAGCAGTATATCATGTGGACACATGCAGTGCCAGGGATCAAACTCAGGACCTAATATTTGCAAGTCCTCTTTTTTACTCTTTCTTTTTCTCTCTCCCTGTAACTCCCTCTCCCCTCTCAATTTCTCATCATTCTATTCAATATAAATAGACAGGAAAGGGGGTCAGGCAGTAGCGCAGTGGGTTAAGCTCATATGGTGTGAAGCACAAGGAGAGGGGTAAGGATCCCGGTTCATGTCCCTGGCTCCACGCCTGCAGGGGAGTCGCTTCACAGACAGTGAAGCAGGTCTGCAGGTGTCTATCTTTCTCTCCCCCTCTGTCTTTCCCTCCTCTCTCCATTTCTGTCTGTCCTATCCAACAACAACGACATCAATAACAACAGTAACTACAACAATAAAAAAAGGGCAACAAGGGCGAAGGGTAGATAGCATAATGGTTATGCAAACAGACTCTCATGCCTGAGGCTCCAAAGTCCCAGGTTCAATCCCCTGCACCACCATAAGCCAGAGTTGAGCAGTGCTCTGGTAAAAAAAAAAAAAAAAGGGGGGGGGCAACAAAAGGGAAAATAAATATAAAAAATTATTTTAAAAAATGTATAGGAAAAAAAGAAAAGAAAAAGAAGGCTGCTGGGAGCAGTGCATTTATACCAAGCCCCAGCAATAACCCTGGTGGCAATAAAATAGAAGTTATTCTATAGGGAAGAAAAATAAGAATGAGAATGGCTTCACTATTTAAATTTAGGATAGCACAATTTAAATTTAGACTTCACAATTCAAATTTAGGTAATCGGATCACTTTACAGATGGTACGGATTTGAATATATCTATTCAGTCATGAGAATTATTACTTATTTGACCATTAGATAAATAGGACTGCATGCAGCCTAGAAGTGGCAGAGTAAAAAAAGAGAAGGACTTACAAATATGAGGTCCTGAGTTTGATGTATATCACTGCATGTGTTCACGTGATATACTGCTCATCTCTGGCTACGATAGTGTTAGGGAATGAATGTGGAACCTTTGATACCTCAAGCATGAAAATCTTTTCACATAACTATTATGCTATCTCCCCAGCCCAAATAAATCTTTTTTTAAGTCTGCTATATGTATCAACTAGCTCTCTTCTTCTCATCAAGAACATTTTTCTTTTTTGTTAAGATTTTATTTATCTATTTATTTATTTATTTATGAGAAAGATAGAGAGGGAAAGAACTAGGCATCACTCTGGTACATGTGCTGCACAAGACTGAACTCAAGACCTCATGCTTAAGAGTTCAATATTTATCCACTGTGCTACTCCTGGACTATTCAAGAACATTTTTTCTAAAAATTAACAAAGGTATTCAGATGCTTATTTTATGAACAGAGGAGCCATACATGTGTCATTAAATTTTAGCTAGTGAATAATTAACCACTAGCTAAATGAGTATTTTTTTTATTTCTGGGAAAAAAATCAATTTGTCCATATGAAAACAGTCTTATATATGGTACAAAGAAGTTCTGCATTCTATCTTCAGTGAGAACTCTACTCACTGCTACAAGACCAAGCAGACACTAATCTACACAATCACTAAAAAGATTCTTTAGAGTTCAGAAGGTGGTTCAGCAGGCAGAGCTCACACCTTACTCAGGATCTAGGTTCCTTCCCCATGACTACATGGGAACAACATGACAGCACCAGGAGGAAAACTCCATGGATAGTGGAGTAGTGCTATGGTCTGTCTGTCTCTCTGTCTCTCTTTAGAGGGGAGGGGAGGCTCTGTCTCTCTTTAGAGGGGAGGGGAGGGGTGGGTCACGAGCCAGCTCAGCAGTATCATGCACATGTGAAGCCCTACTAGGTTCATTCCCTGACACTGCACTAGGGGAAAATTTTAAACTTATTTAAAAATACTTTTTTGCCTCTAAGGTTATCGCTGGGGCTCTGTGTCTGCACTATGAATCCACTGCTCCTGGAGGCCATTTTTCCCATTTTGTTGCCCTTGTTGCTGTTATTGTTATTGTAGTTAATAGCTGTTGTTGCTGGATAGGACAGAGAAAAATCGAGAGATGGGGAAGACAGAGGGGGGAGAGAAAGACACCTGCAGACCTGCTTCACCACCGTGAAGTGACCCCTCCCCCCCACCCGTGCAGGTGGTGAGACAGTCCTTGTACTTTGCTTTGTGCCATGTGCTCTTTTTTCTTCTTTGATATTTATTTTTCTATTATCTTTTGTTACCTTTGTTGTTTTATTGTTGTAGTTATTACTGTTGTCATCGTTGTTGGATAGGAAATAGAGAGAGGAGGGGAAGACAGAGGGGAGAGAAAGACAGACACCTGCAGACATACTTCACTGCCTGTGAAGCGACTCCCCTGCAGGTGGGGAGCTGGGGGCACGAACCAGGATCCTTCAGCTGGTCCTTGCACTTTACACCACATGTGCTTAACCCACTGCGCTAAGCCCGACTCCCGCACCATGTGCTCCTAACCCGCTGCACTATGGTCTGGCCCCATCTAAAAATACTTTTAAGGTCAAATAATGATTCATTGGTCCTCACAATCATGAAGAGGAAAGATCACGGGAAGTATTATATTAGTTCATTTTTCTCACTTACGGATTTTTAAAATGCATATGTGTATTTTCCTGAAGACTATACCTTCAACTCTTTAAAATGGAGAAGATAGCTTACTCAACAGAATGCACACCTTGCTATGCTCAAGGGCCTGGGATCAAGCCCTTAGGGCCACATGTGAGCACCATGTACGGCATCAGGAAAAGATCCATGAAAGATTGAGCAGTGCTGTGGTGTCCAGGCCCTCTCTCCCTTTCCCTCCCTCCCTCCACCTCTGAAATTAAAAAGGAAATTATTCTGCTGGGAGCAGTGGGATTTGTGAATGGGTAAGACCCCAATCAGGGAAAAACTAAACACTTAAGAAATAAGGAACTTTATATGAATCAAACATATGTGAGGTTGGCCACCACTCAATGTATTTCACTCTAATTGTTACATCCTATGAAGACTAAGCACTGAGCTTGAGTTCATATCATCATTGTTCAGTTCCCTCTCTGCCTCTTACCCTCTAGCTGAAAAAAAGAAAGAAAAATAGAATTGTGGTCCAAGATGTAGTGCAGTGGATATGGCACTGGACTCTCAAGCATGAGGGCCTGAGTTCAATCCCTAGCAGCACATGTACCAGAGTGATGGCTGGTTCTTTCTCCTCCTACCTTTCTCATTAATAAATAAATAAAATCTTTTTTAAAAAGAAAAGATAGAACCTATCAGGAACAGTGGAATAATGCAGGTGCAAAATCCCAGTGGTATAAATAAATGAATTATTTATCTAGTGCTCCCTTTTTTGCCTAAAGCATCAGGAAACTGCTGTCTTTGCAGTCACCACAGGCTTTTTTAGTCTTTAGAATCACTAATCCACTGATTAGTTCCTAGAGTCAGAATATTTTATTGCCCCCCTTACTCTTACATAAAAACTAGACGGGGGGCTATGTGGTGGCACACATCATTGAGTGCACAAGGACCTAGGTTCAAGCCTCCAGGCCTCACCTGCAGGGGGAAAGCTTCATAAGTGCTGAAGCAGGGCTGAAGGTGTCTCTGTCTCCTTCCCACTCTATTTCCTCTTCCTCTCAATTTCTGGCGCTCTCTATACAATAAGCAAATAAAGATAAAAAAAAAAACTAGACAGGGGAGCTGGGGAAATATATTGCTCAACTGGGAGAGCATTGGACTTACATTTCTCAATCCGCAGCACTGCATGTACCAGAGTAGTGTCCTGGCTTCTCCGTGTCTCATGCTACACATGCTCCATTAACATGAAACAAGTATATGAAGAGTAACATTTAAGATTTTTTAAGTTTTTTATATCTTTTTTATATTAATTTATTCCCTTTTGTTGCCCTTGTTTTTTTATTGTTGTAGTTATTATTATTGTTATTGATGTCATCGTTGTTGGATAGAAGTGGAGAGAGGAGGGGAAGACAGAGAGGGGAGATAAAGATACCTGCAGACCTGCTTCACCACTTGTGAAGCGACTCCCCTGCAGGTGGGGAGCCGGGGGCTCCAACCAGGATGCTTACGCCGGTCCTTGTGCTTTGCGCTACGTGCGCTTAACCCGCTGCGCTACCGCCCGACTCTCTTAAGATTCTTTTTTTAAGTTATTTTTTTTTATTTTCCTTTTTGTTGCCCTTGTTGTTTCATTGCTGTAGTTAGTTATTGATGTCATCGTTGTTGGATAGGACAGAGAGAAATGGAGAGATAAGGGGAAGACAGAGGGGGTAGAGAAAGATAGATACCTGCAGACCTGTCTCACCGCCTGTGGTGACTTTCCTGCAGGTGGGGAGCCAGGGGCTCAAACCCGGATCCTAACGCCGGTCCTTGCACTTTACGCCACGTGCATTTAATCCACTGCGCTACCACCGGACTCCCAAGATTTTTTTTAAAGATTTTATTTATGAGAAAGATAGGAGAGAGAGAAGACTAAACTTCCGGAGACTAAACTCAGGACCTCACGCCTGAAAGTCCACTGCTTTATCCACTGTGCCACCTCCTGGACCACAACATTTAAGATTTTTTTTAAAAGATTTTATTTATTTATTCATGAGAAATGAATGATAGGAGAAAGAACTAGACATCACTCTGGTACATGTGCTGCCGGGGACTGAACTCAGGACCTCTTGCTTGAGAGTCCAATGCCTTATCCACTGCGCCACCTCCAGGACCACACATTTAAGATTTTTAAGACATATGTAGGAAGCTAAATTCTTTAGAGAAAGAGATGAATTAAGTTTTTTTTTTTTTTTTTTACGCTTTAACTCTGTAAAACTTAAGACAATAAATGAGGACTGTGACTAGTTCAAAAGTGATGTTAACTGACCATATATAACTAACTCAATGGTATGCACAGTAAAAACAAGGTCTGGTAAAGTAAATTTTTTTTTTTTTTGTCTCTAGGGTTATTGCTGCAGCTCTGTGCCTGCACTGTGAATCCACCGCTCCAGGAAGCCATTTTTTCCCTTTTGTTGCCCTTGTTGTTTATCGTTGTTGTTGCTGTTGGATAGGACAGAGAGAAATCGAGAGAGGGGAAGACAAAAAGGGGGAAAGAAAGATAGACACCTGTAGGCTAGAAGCAGATTTTTTTTTATTTTTTTTTTAACCAGAGCACTGCTCAGCTCTGGCTTATGGTGGTGCAGGGGATTGAACCTGGGACTTGAGGGAGCCTCAGGCATGAAAGTCTGTTAGCATAACCATTATGCTATCTACCCCTGCCCTAGAAGCAGATTCTTAAGCTGGCCCTAGTGCTTCGCACCATGTGCCCTTAACTTGCTGCACTACCGCCCCACCCCAAGTAACTCTTCACACTCAATGTGAGCTCTATTAGAATGTGAAATACTGGGAGGCTGGCGGTAGCGGTAGCGCAGCAGACTAAGCACAAGGTGCAAAATGCAAGGACATGAGTAAGGATCGCTGTTCCACCCCCCCCACACCCCCTACCCCCGGCTCCCAGCTCCCCACCTGCAGGGGAATCGCTTCACAAGCAGTGAAGCAGGTCTGCAGGTGTCTTTCTCTCCCCGTCTGCCCTTCCTCTCTCCATTTCTCTCTGTCCTAATCCAACAATGACATCAATAACAACAACAATAATAACAACAATAAAAAAGGACAACAAAAGGGAATAAATAATAAAAAGAATGTGAAATACTTTAAGGTAGGTAATATATTCAAAACTAAAATAATATTAGCTCATCCCTAGGAATATACATGTCAAGGAACATTCTGGATGAGGTGGGGGTAATGAACTAAAATGCTTTTTGAATTTGGGCTAGGGAGATAGCGTAATGGTCATGCAAAAAAACACTCTCACGCTTGACACTATAGTCCCAGGTCAGCCATAGCTGAGCAGTTATTTGGCTTTTTTTTTTTTAATTATATTTATTTATTGGATAGAGGCAGTCAAAAATTGAGAGGGAAGGAGGAGATAGAGGAGAAACCTTGCAGCCCTGCTTCACCATTCGTGAAGCTTTCTTCCTGCAGGTGGGGGCCAGGGGCTCGAACCTGGGTCCTTGTACACTGTAATATGTGCGCCCAACCAGGTGTGCCACCACCTGGCCCCAATCTGGCTTTTTTTTAATTGGCAGTGATATTTTTAACATTTACTATTTATTCCTTACTGGTGTTACAGGGACCTCATGCAGACATGATTTCACCACTAAGGGGCAACTTTTTCCTTCAGATACAGACAAACAAGCAAAGATACCATAGTACCAGACCTTTCCCTAGTACCAAAGTAGTATTCCCCAGATGGTGATACCTAGGCAACATGGCATGGCAATCACTCTACCTAGTGAGTAGTTATCTCATTAGCAACCTTGGGAATGGAGTTATTATTTTAAGCATATACTTTTTTTTTTTCTTTTTGGTCATTGCCATAGATTCACCACTCTGAGTCAACTTTTTTCCAGATAGAAATGGAGACAGTGGGTCAGGGTAGGTAGCATAATAGTTATGCAAATAGCTCTCATGCCTGAAGCTCCATAGTCCCAGGTTCAATTCCCCATACCACCATAAGCCAGAGCTGAGCAGTGCTCTGGTTAAAAAAAAAATGGAAACAAAGATGGGGTAAGGGGGAGACAGCACAGCATTGAAGCTTCCCTCAATACTGTAACAGCCAGGCTCAAACCAGAGTGGTACACTTGGCTGAGCAAGCACGTTTTCCAGGCCTCACATTATGTTGATAAAAATTTGAAACTGGGGCGGGGGGGGGGGGGGGGAAGGGGGGGATGCAGTAGCACGCTGGATTACGAGCAGATAGTGCGAAGGCTAGGACCAGCACAAGGATCCAGGTTTGAGCGCCCCCCCCCCCCCCGCCCGCCTGTAAGGGAGTCGCTTGAAGCATGTCTGAAGGTGTCTTTCTCTCCACCTATCTTCCCCCCCTCCTTTCTCAATTTCTCTCTGTTCTATCCAGCAACAACAACAATGGAAAAAAGATGGCCACCAGGAGCAGTGAATTAGCAGTGCAGGCACTGAGCCCCACCGCTATCCTTGGAGGCAAAAAAAAAAAAAAAAATATATATATATATATATGTTAGTTATGACCAGGAGATAGCTCATACAGTGGAGTGCATGCTGTACCACACGAGTTAGAGCCCCTACACCATGAGAGGACCCTGGATAGCACAAATGGGGAAACTCCGTGGTGATTGGAGCTGTGGTATCTCTCCTCCTATCTGTATGTATTCATGAAATTTAAATGAAAAACTCAATCTGGGAGCATTGGAATTGTGCATATGATATGGTTGAGGTCACAGTTACATTACAACTATTAATATGGGCACATTCTAAATAGCAACTTACTAAATAATCTAGCAGCAGATTTTGAATCTTGAATTTTCTAATAGTCCATAAAATGGAAATCTAATTTGGTCAAATTATATTGGCTCAATTATATTAGCCTTTTTACAAAGATCTTTTATTTGAAAATGGTAAATTTTATGGCTTGGTAATAAATATAAAAATTATAAAAGACTTTTTTCAAAGGGTCTTCAGAGAAGAACATGTAGGAGATTATGACTTTATTCCCAACTAAGAACAATTTATATATCCTTTTCCAGTTTCATATGGTACAAAATTTAACTCAGTTATTTAACGGAATTTCTGTATATAGAACACACTATTTGCCAAAGTCAATCCCATTTATTTGCAAGGTTTATTTAAAGTGTTGATCATACATAAGAAAGCAAGGTATGCAAGGTGTCTTGGGCATAATCGGTCTACCACACCATCAACTCAATGCTATAAGCAAGATCAAATTTTTTTTTTTTTTTGACAGGACTTCACTAATGTGGGTGGACTGTTTCAGATATGAGACAGAAGAAGGAAAAAAACACCACAACACCAAAGATTCCTTCAATATAGTGGGAACAAGGTTCTAATCTGGATCACACACATGACAAAAGAGGCACATTACCTAGCTGAGCTGTCTTGCTTCAAGATCAATTTATGGAATCTTTCAGACTGAAATCTTAGGGAACCAGTGATAGGTTGGAAGTGTCAGAAGGCAGGTCCTTTGGAGGAGGACCTAGCCTGGGAGTGACTGTGTTGTGCAGAAATCTAAGAAATTGTATACATGTATCAATAATTGTATTTACTGTAAACCATACATTTTCCCACCCAATAAAAATTTTTTAAAAAAAGGGACCCTTATTTCTCAATGACTTCCTTCCTTCCCCATCAAAAGAAGTGGTGGCGTGAAGCCAAATTTGTCTACTTCTTAAAAGGATGTATCATCTATCTCTCAGGCCTGCCTTCTGATAAGCCAAGGAACTTTTTTTTCTTTCAGCTCATTCACAATTTCTTATCATCTAAACTTTATTTTTATTTCATTTTTACCTCTAAGGTTATTACTGGGGCTCAGTGCCTGCAGCATGAATCCACTGCTCCTGGAGGCTCTTTTTTTCCTCTTTTGTTGCCCTGGTTGTTTTTTTTATAGTTGTTGTAGTTATTATTATTGTTTTTACTGCTGTCATTGTTATTGGATAGGACAGAGAGAAATGGAGAGAGGAGGGGAAGACAGAGAGGGGGAGAGAAAGATAGATACCTGCAGACCTGCTTTACCGCCTGTGAAGCGACTCCCCTGCAGATGGGGAACCGGGGGCTCAAACTGGGATCCTTACGCTGGTTCTTGCGCTTTGTGCCATCTGCGCTTAACCCACTGTGCTACCACCCGACTCCCATCATCTAAACTTTAAATAAACATTCAAAAACTTCATGGTAACTACATTTGCAATTTATGCTTACATGAGCTCTAAGAAATATATACAAGGTTTATACAGAAATGGAGGCAAACTACTGAAAAGTCTTTTAGTCACTACATTAAGACTAGAGTAAGGCTGGAGGGCCAAGGGATGGCACACCCAGTTTAGTACACCTTACAATGTGCAAGGACCAGGCGGGTCCCCCCTCCCCCACCTGCAGGGAGAAAATTTCACCAGTTGGTGAAACGATGCTGCAAGTGTCTCTCCTTCACTCACGCTAACCTGTCAATTTTTCTTTGTCCAATAAATAATAATACTAAAAAAAAAATAAAATACACAACACTGTACTAAAGGGAGGAGAGAAAGAGATGGGGAGTGTATGTGTGTAAGGCAAGGGAGATAACATAATTGCTAAGTAAAAAGATTTTCATGCCTGAGGCACTAAAGGTCCTAGGTTCAGTGCCGAGTACCACCATATGCCATAGTTGAGTGGTGCTCAGCACTGAACCTAGGAACCTTAAGTTGCTCTTGTAAAATATAAACAATGACAAGGTGATGGGGGTGGAGAAAGATAGCACAATGGCTATGCAAACAATCATGCCAGATGTTCCGAGGCCCCAGGTTCAATCCCCAACACCATCAGAAGTCAGAGCTGAGCTCTGGTAAAGACAAATAAATACAGTAATTGAACTGCATTAGTTTTACTTTTTTTTTTTCACGAATTCATCAAATGCTTCAAATCATTCCCCCATAGTGTTCCCATCTATAGCTACCTGATATCCTATGAATAATCATAAGTGCAAGTATACAGTGCACACCCTGAATTCCAATTTACAATTGTTAACACTTTTTCACTTTTTCTGTTTTTAAATATTTATTTATTCCCTTTTGTTGCCCTTGCAGTTTTTATTGTTGTAGTCATTATTGATGTCGTCGTTGTTGAATACAACAGAGAGAAATGGAGAGAGGAGGGGGAGAGAAAGACAGACACCTGCAGACTGGCTTCACCACTTGTGAAGCAACTCCCCCGCAGGTGGGGATCCGGGGGCTCGAACCGGGATCCTTATGCCAGTCCTTGTGCTTTGCGCCATGTGCGCTTAACCCGCCGCGCTACCGCCCAACTCCCAACACACTTTTTCTTTATGTATTTGTAATAAAATGTATATACACTGTTTAGTAAAATACTTTGAAACACCAAAATCTCTAAATCATATTTTCTTTCTTCCCTCTCCCTGACAAGCTGAAATATAGATCGCTCTTCAGGAAACGTTCCATTCCACCTCCAGCAGGACAACTGCTTTACCGATTTGACCCCCGGCAGAGGGGGGGGGGGGGGAATCTGCCTCCAACTATTTGAAAGGCTGGTCGAAAAACCACCCAGTCTGTTTCCTCTTCACCAACTCTTCCCCACCCAACATTCTCAATCCATTTAAACTTCCAGCCATCACCTCCGAGGCTCCAATCCCTCCTCTGCCAGCATCTGCTTCCATTTCCCCCTACTCCCACTTCCTTCCTCCCCCAACCTCGGCCCAATTCCTGCCCCCAAAGCCCCACTAGCTGCCTGTTGCATAACTGCTCCCCCATTACTGTCTCTCTCGGGGTGGCGAGCCCCGCTCCCGCAAGCAGGAATGTCCCCTTTGGGCGCAACCCCTCCCCCTCCCTCCCTGCGCATCACGCCCAGCGATTCCCAGCGATTACGCTCCGCCGGGGATTCTCCCTGCAGACGCGTCAGGTTGTATGTCTTTCCAGGCCGGCTCCCGGGAGCGGCGAGCCCGGCGCTAACTCGGGTGGGCAGCCCCGCCGCCCCCCGGGCACAGCCCCGCACGCACCGCGGCGCCCGGCCCGGCCCATCCCCGCCACCGCCGCCGCGGTGATGTCTTCAGGTGTCCGGGGAGCAAGCCCCGCGGACTTGCAGCCCCGCGCTCGCGCTGCCAGCGAGCGGGCCCGGGAGGGAGGCCCCGGAGTCCCGACGGAGCAGGGTGGGCGTCGGCGGCCGGGAGGGCAGAAGGCGCGGGCCTGCGAGGCGGGCGGCGCGCGGCCGGGGATGGGCAGCGGTGGGCACCGAGGCGGCCAAGGCTGGGGGCTCCGGCGCGGAGGCCCGGGCGGCCGGGCGCCGCCGAGCAGACTCGCGGGCCGACGGACTCCGGGCTGGGGGTCGCCGACCGCCTGGGCCACTGCGCGGAGCTGGGGGCGGCCCCTTCCCGGTCTCGCCGCCTCCCCAGCGCGGGCGCCTCACCTTCAGAACCCGGATCCCGCCCTGCCGGCGACTCGAGGGCGCTCCTGGCGTCTCGAGGGGCTCGAGCGGGCCCGTGGGGCCCTGCTCCACTTCCCCCATCGGCGGCCGAGCTGCTCAGGACGACCGGCCGGCGCGACGGCGCGCGGAGCCTCGGCGGCGCGCGCGAGAACAACTACGGCCCCGCCCCCCGCGGCCGCCGGCCCCGCCCCGGGCCCCGCCCCTCCGCAGCCCCGCCAGACCTGCGTAGCTGCGGGTTGTGCGCGGACTCGCCGGGCACGGCCCGGCGCCACTGAGCCGCGTCGCTACCCGCTGGAGGTAGCGGATCCCGCAGGCGGAGTTTGGCGCCACCGCAGGGTTGGGCCTTCGTCGCCGGCCATGCTTGGTTTAGAGGACAGAGGATCAGGGAGGCAATTGACTGTGATGCCCGCCCCTTGCCGCCTTAGCAAGGGCTGGAGAAGGGCCAGGTGGGGCCTGCACCTGTCACACGGAATGCTGCCCTCTGCAGAAGGAGGTTCTGGTAAACCTCTCCGACATGTTTCCTGTCTGCTTCAAAACTGGGCATTTTAAAAACTGTTGAGGGCTGGGAAGACAGCATAATGTTTGTGCAAAAGACTTTCATGCTTAAGACTCCAAGGCCTCGGGTTCAATCCCCGGTACCACCATAAGCCAGAGCTGACCAGTGCCCTCTGGTATCTCACTCATTAAAATAAAATAACATATATATATATATAAAGAACTATTGAAATACTACTCACCAATAAAACAGAAAAACAGTACCCTAACAAAGCCCCTTTTCTCTACCTCTCTTTTTAATATTTTACTTATTTAATGAGAGACACAGAGCGAGCGAGACCACCAGATCATTGCTCAGCTCTGGCTGATGTTGGTGCTAAGAACAGGCATGAAAGTATTTTTGCATAACCACTATGCTATCTTCACAGCCCAGGCCCTTTTCTCTTATAAACAGTGTTCACAACCTTGTTCAACAAATACAACCCAGCCTCGTGTAAAAAAAAAAAAAAAAAATGAGCTCAGCTCTCAGAATCTCAGAACACATATCAGTTCCAATCCCCCCATTACATAGTAGAATTACCAAAAGATTGTTCTGACTTCAAAGCAGTAATGTGGTCAAGCTATTCTATTATTTGCAAGGCTAATTTGGAAAATCTTTTTAAAAGCTAATAACATTTTTAGTTCCTGCAGGGGTGGTAGTTTTGTAACCAGCCAGTAGGCCAGTCAGCCAGAATGATTCCAGATTTCAGTTCTACTTCTTAGTATATCTATAGCCTGTGCAAGTTGCTTGAGTTAGCCTTTGGTTCTTTTGCTTTTTTTCTTTTATTTTATAAGTGAACTGCTCAGCTTTGGTTTATGGTGGTGTGGGGGGATTGAATCTGAGACCTTGGAACCTCAGGCAAGAGAGTCTCTTTGCATAAAGATTATTCTGTTTTCCTCACCCTAAAATCAAAGCTGACATTTGCCTAATAACTATTCGGAGAAACTGGTGATTTCCTCACCTGGGAGGGTGACGGCTTCGCTATGAATGTGACCTAAATTCGAGTTTCCAACTCACTAACTATATAGGAACACTAACAGCAGTTGAGGAAGCTTCAATATCAATTCTCCCTTAAGTCTATTTTATTTTACTTTAAAAAAAATATTTATTTGGGAGTCGGGCTGTAGCTCAGCGGGCTAAGCGCAGGTGGCGCAAAGCACAAGGTCGGCATATGGATCCTGGTCCAAGTCCCAGGCTCCCCACCTGCAGGGGAGTTGCTTCACAAGCGGTGAAGCAGGTCTGCAGGTGTCTTTTCTCTCCCCCTCTCTGTCTTCCCCTCCTCTCTCCATTTCTCTCTGTACTATCTAACAACGACAACATCAATAACAATAATAACTACAGCGACAATGAAAAACAAGGACAACAAAAGAGAAAATAAATAAATAAAATGTAAAAAAAATAAAAAAAACATTAAAAAAATTTATTTATTTATTGACAGACACAGCCAGAAATTGAGAGGAATGGGGATGACAGAGAGGGAGAAAGACAGAGAGACACCTGCAGCACTACTTCATCACTCGTGAAAGCTTTACCCCTGCAGGTGGGGGCCGGGGACTCGAACCTGGGTCCTTGTACACTGACTGTAACGTGTGCTCAACCAGGTTCACACCCAGCCCCTTATTTAATTTAATTTATTAATGAATACAGACAGAGAAAATTTGAGGTGGGGGGAGAGGGAAAAAAACAGACACCTGCAGTCTTGCTTTACCGCTTGTGAAGTTTTCCTCCTTCCAGGTGGGTACCAGAGGCTTGAACCTGGGTCCTTGTGCATTGTAACATGTGCACTCAGTCAACCAGGTGTGCCACCATCAGGCCACTCTTAACTCTATTTGGGGTTTTTAATTTTTTTTTATATTTATTTATTTTTCCTTTTGTTGCCCTTGTTTTTTATTGTTGTAGTTATTATTGCTGTTGTTGTTATCATCGTTGTTGGATAGGACAGAGAGAAATGGAGACAGGAGGGGAAGACAGAGAGGAAGAGAGAAAGACACCTGCAGACCTGCTTCATCGTCTGTGAAGCGACTCCCCTGCAGGTGGGGAGCCAGGGGCTCGAACCGAGATCCTTATTCCGATCCTTGCGCTTGGCGCCACGTGTGCTTAACCCGCTGCGCTACTGCCCGACTCCCTCTTAACTCTGTTGGAAAAAAGCCCAAATTCAACAGGAACAGTGAAGCTCCGCAACAATTTTCTTTTCTTTTTTACTTATAAGGATCTGTACTTTATAACCGCAGAGAAAATTTATGACTCAAAATGGACAGACAGTCCACAAGAGAAAACACTGAAATACTGTGTTTTTTAAATTTATTACCTCTTATTTATTGAATAGAGACAGCCAGAAATTGAGAGGGTTGGGGGAGATAAGAGTAGGAGAGACACCTGCAGCCCTGCTTCAGCACTTGTGAAGTTTTCCCCCTTCAGGTGGGTACCAGGTTCCTTGCGCATTATAATATGTGTGCTCAACCCGGAGCACCATCAACCAGCCCCCTTTATAATTATGGACCTTGAGAGCTTGTTTGGAGGTTCTAGCAGGGGAGCGCAGCTACTCATATACCCTCGACCAAAGACCGGTCTGTCTTATTCGGGGAAGGCCGTCCTCTTCGACCAAGCGCGCAGCTTCGGGAGGAACGCACATGAAGCGGTGAGGGAGGAAGGGGGGGGTCACCTGCCTAGTCAGCCAGATCAGCCGAATCAACCCTGGCGATCAATGGGGTGACAGCTGTCGCAGCCAGCTCGCCCTCACATCTCCCCTTTATAATTATGTTTGAGTAGTGAGAGAGGAACATTGCAACCTTGGTGTTAAACATGTGGTGTGATAATACACAAGCTAATGAGAAGCGAAGCTTTCTACCTAAGATATGTGCAGTCTTGGAAAGCAATTTTACCTCAATTAAAAAAATACACACACACACACACACACACACACGCACACACCTACATAGTATGGCCAAATGAAATAGCTCAATTAGTAGAGTGCCTTTGCCATGAATATAAAGTATCTAGCACATAACAGCAGTTCATAATAACCATGATTATAATTCTTTATTTCCAAATTTGATTTAATTCCTCAGCCTACTCTGCTTAATTACATTCTAAGTTTGACTGGGAAAACTTTTAAACTTTTTGATTTTTTTTTAAAGATTTTATTTATTTATTAGTGAGAAAGACAGGAGAGAGAGAGAACAAACCACACATCACTCCAGTATTATGTGTTGCCGGGGATTGAACTCAAGACTTCATGCTTGAGAGTTCTATGCTTTATTCACTACGCCACCTCCCAGACCACACTTTTTTTTTTAAAGATTTTTTAAAAATTTTATTTTCCCTTTTGTTGCCCTTGTCTTTTTTTATTGTTGTTGTAATTGTTGTTGTTGATGTGGTTGTTATTGGATAGGACAGAGAGAAATGGAGAGAGGAGGGGAAGACAGAGGGGGGAGAGAAAGATAGACACCTGTAGACCTGCTTCACCGCCTGTGAAGCGACTCCCCTGCAGGTGGGGAGCTGGGGGCTGGAACCCGGATCCTTACGCCGGTCCTTGCGCTTTGTGCCACCTGCGCTTAACCCACTGCGCCACCGCCCGACTCCCAACTTTTTTTATTTTTTAGAGTATTCCCTCTAACATAGGTGTTGATGACTCTTTAAGCAACTTAGAAGGACTTAAATAGCAAAATAAACTAAGATTTAAATAGAGGTAAAGATGGTGCCTGTTAATCAGTGCTTCCACTTAGCTAGTTCGGATCAACAATGTGTCTAAAATATTTAAATCTATTACTTAATTTTTTTTACAGACCACTGCTCAGCTCTGGCTTATGGTGGTAGAGGGGATTGAACCTAGGGCTTCAAAGCCTCAGGGTTGAGTCTGTTTGCATAACCATTAAGTTATTTCCCCTGCTCTTTTTAAAAAATATTTTTTTTATTTATTAATGAGAAAGATAGGAGGAGAGAAAGAACCAGACATCACTCTGGTACATGTGCTGCTGGGGATTGAACTCAGGACTTCATGCTTGAGAGTCCGATGCTTTACCCACTACGTCACCTCCCAGACCACTCCCCTGCTCTTAATCTTTTTTTTTTTTTAAGAATTTATTTATTTATTCATAAGAAAGATAGGAGGAAAGAACCAGCCATCACTCTGGTACATGTGCTGCCGGGGATTGAACTCAGGACCTCATGCTTGAAAGTCCAGTGCCTTAGCCACTGCGCCACCTCCCGGACCACTAATTATTCTTATATTAAAGAATTTGGGAGATAATTTTAACTCGAGACAAATTTGACTCTTACGGTGATTTTAACTC